>NC_143549.1:62970000-63123333 GCF_054136105.1 Typopeltis vanoorti | reverse complement strand
TTGTAATATGATGAAAATAAGATAATTAACTCACAGAATATTGGTCATAAGAATTTTGCATGTAAAGGCTCGTTAAACAATTGAAACAAGGGATTATAAGTTTATGTCAATTCTTAGAAAATTTTGGTAAGCTGATAAAGTTCAATAAATATGACTCATAGGGGTTAGCAAGAAACAAGGTAAGGTCCAAGGTCAAAGTTCCTGATTTGGACATCACCACGAGTCAGGTTACAGAAAGCGTATCCAGACATCGGGGGGGGAGATTAATTGCAGAAGGTGCCGGTAGGGTCATGGTATAAAAGGGTTAGGACACCCCAACCCAGAGGCTCTCTTCTCTTGGTTCTCCAGTCTTCGCATGGGTTGTCTTATGTGGTTTTCCTGAGTGACGGTCAGGAGTTCTCTCCTTTTGCCATGGCAAGGAACAAAGTAAGCAGGATTTCGGTCCCAACTCCCTATTGTAGAAAGGAGGGATGCCGTACAGCTGAGAAGAAAGGTAACTACTGCATGTTATATCAACCGTGTTCTTAACAAAAAAAGGAAAATCTGTGGAGAAGTAAGTGCCGTGTAGTGAATCTCACGACTACAGAATTGCAGATCCATTGTGTTTCCTTGGAAGAAGCTCGATGTGCTGAAGACGTGAAAGCCCACCTTGATCCGAAAAATCTCAGATATGGTCCACTACAGAAGAATTCGTCCTCAGAAATTATAGACGATTAAGAACAGAGACTAGCAGAGAAGATCCTTATCAAACGGTATGGTAAAAATCTTATATTATTTCAAATCTTAATGTAGCTGTGATTGTAGCTCAGTTACCGATCGATTGAAAGACTTGAAAGAGAGTTGAACTAGGACTTGAGTGCATTTGAGAATAGAAAGAGAATAAGCTTGTCAGTGTTAATAGATAAATAATCGTGCGTCTAGAAACTTATGCATGTCATCTATATTTTGTCTCAGAGCTGTTTGAAGAATTGAATGTGGTTACTATTGTAGCGATAGGATTGTTTAACCCATATTACTCTCGTGAGTTAACGTGTGTAAACTAATTGCGTTTAATTAAGGTATTATATCATAATATTGTGCTCAGACAGATGAGAAATTTTAGTCAATTGTTAACACTTGAGAGGATATCCTTTTACCATATGTGTGGAGTCTTTTGTGGCAGCATAATCACCCTTCCCACACAGAATTTTATAACCTATCATTTGGGTTTTATTAGTATTGCTTCAGCTTAGTATTGAATTAAGTTTTAACAAATTTTAATGTACACTTGGTCGTCCACTTACGACTGACTTCCGTTCTGGCTGACAGGTCGTAAGTCGATCTGGTCGTATGTCAGCCATATATTTATTAACAGTATTCTTTAACCATTCTAATCTTTTTATCATCTTCATAATTTATTTTTATGATCTTTTAAATTTATAATTATGTATATTGTACAGGGGTGCTTAAGGGTCAAAGCTGTATAACTGAGAGGAGACCTCCACATAGCCTTTAAAGGAATGCGGAGAACCGACCAGGGCTTCTGACCTAATGTCCAATCCTCACCTTCTCGTGGTGCACCCTGTTGGGTATCTACTTTGATACTGAACGAACGAGGATGGGCTGGCAATTTGGGATTTAGCCGACCAAATTGTATTCTTATTGGTTAAACCAAAATAAAAAATGATGGTACAACATGACAAAATTTCATGCCGGCTGGGGCGTCGCCCGGTTAAACAAGGCCCCCGTTGTTTTCGCCAGGGAACCAGGGTGAACAGCGAAAAGTCAGCTACTGGAACAAATCTGAAAACAAACCCCAACTCAACATCACCAAAGTTAAAGATCGGTACTATCGTAAGAAGCCTGAATGGCAAAGAAATGGAGCTAGCTGAGGAATTAGATAAGTACCAGATCGACATAATAGGGGTGACTGAAACAAAAAAGACCAAAACTGGTGAGATCTTTCTGAGCAATAAATACAAAATGTTATATTCAGGCAATGACAATCAAGGAAAGGAAGGAGTAGCCATAGTATTCAACACAAAATACGAGGCTAATCTTCTTGAATGGCAGTCAGTCTCAAGTAGAGTAATGTGGGCAAATATGAGAATGGGGAACTGGACAATGAGACTTATTTGTGCCTATGGTCCCACAGAAGGTTCTACTAAGGTAGAAGTGGAGGAATTTTTTGAGGCTTTAGAAAAAGCAACTGACACAATGAAAAAGGAAAAGTTGGTCCTTGTTGGGGATCTAAATAGTAGAGTAGGAAATGATTGTGAGACATACAAAAATATTTTGGGAAAATTTGGAGAAAAGAGCAAAGCTAATAATAATGGCAAATATCTGTTGGATTTCTGCTCAGGACATGGACTGGTTATTACTAACACCATGTTCCAACATAAAAATGTGCACAAATTCACATGGAGAGAAGAGGCTAGGAATAAGAAAAGTCTCATTGACTATGTTATTGTTGATAGTGATGTTTTCTCCCTGGTGCAGGACACCAGAGTGTACAGAGGATTTGAAATTGGAAGTGATCACTATTTAGTCTTGAGCAGGATAAAATTGAATTTCATATTGAAAAGAATAACATGTAAGAAAGTTTTAAAGCGAATAAAAGTTGAGCAGCTCTCAGATGTGAACTGTAGACTAAAATACAGAAATATTATTGAAAAGAAAATGAAAGAGTTTGAGAACAGGAATCAAGCCTTGGAGATTCAGTGGCAAACTCTGAAGGAAACATTGATTGATTCTGCCAGAGAGGCATGTGGTGAGGTTGTGTGCAAGGATAAAAAAAATCAGAACTCCCTGGTGGACACAGGAAGTTAAAGAGGCAGTGAAGGAAAAGAAGAAAGCATATCAAAAGTTCCTGGCAAATAAGTCAGCTTTTACTCTTACAGAATACAGAGACAAATGTAAGAAAGCTAAACAGTGTGTGAAACTAGCTAAACAAAAGTCATGGGAGGACTTTGGCAAGAATATAGAAAATAAATATCAAGAAGGTGGCAAAATATTCTGGAGGTTGTTGAAGAAGCTTAGGAATGGAGGAAAGAGTGCTGTAAAAGGAATTAGAGATGATAAAGGTGAAATGAAAACAGGAGAAAAAGATATCCTTGAAGTATGGAGTAATTACTTTGAAAAACTGCTAAATGAAACAAGTAGTGATGACAGCACAGTGATAAAAAACACTGACCAGGCATGCAGTCAGGAATACATATCCATACTTGAAGTAGAAAAAGCCATCAAAGGCTTGAAATGTGGAAAGGCAGCAGGAGTAGATGATATTCGACCAGAAATGCTGAAGTATGGTGGTATAAGAGTCTTACAGTGGCTGCACTGCATAGTTCAGAAAGCCTGGACAGAGGGACGAATTCCCGATGATTGGAGTAGAGCTCTCATAGTACCCATATATAAAAAGGGAAATAAAACTGAATGTGAGAATTACAGAGGTATTTCCCTACTGAGTGTTCCTGGCAAGATCTATGCAAGTATACTTGAGAAACGGTTGAGAAGAATTGTGGAAGAAAAGCTTGGTGAAGAACAAGCTGGATTCAGGCCAAATAGAGGCTGTCAGGATCAGATCTTCACTTTACGACAAATTGTCGATCTGGAAAAGGCATATGACAAGGTGCCAAGAGAGAAGCTATTCAATACGCTGCAGTTATATGGTGTCAATGGGGCATTATATCAAGCAATACTTAGTCTTTATTTGAGTTGTGAGTCAGCAGTTAGAATTGAAGGAAGTACAGGAAGATGGTTTAATGTTAAATCTGGTGTGAGACAAGGATGTACATTATCCCCTCTGTTATTCATTATCTATATGGATCACATTGTGAAGGAATGTGGTATTAAACCTGATATCAAAATTGGAGATGTTAATGTCAGCTCTTTGCTTTATGCGGATGATGTTATACTTCTAAATAAATCCGCTACAAGTCTGCAAGATTCTCTGACTAAATTGAATAGCTGTTGTAATAGATATGGTATGAAGGTCAGCAATAAAAAGACAAAGACAATGAAAATAGGCAGAATCATTGAAAATGTCAACTGTGTTGTGAATGGAGAACCGGTGGAACAAGTAAAACATTTCAGCTACTTAGGCACAATTTTTACTGAAGATGGTAAACTAAATATAGAAATAGACAACAGAATCAGCAAAGCTGGTATCGTGGGAAGTCAATTGAATAAATTTATATGGAATAAGAAAGAAATTAGTCGGAACACTAAATTAGCTGTATACAAGACTGTGTTCAAACCAATTTTAACTTATGGATCTGAGAGCTGGGTCAGAAGTAAAACACTTGACCAAAGACTAGAGACCGCAGATATGAGAGTCCTGAGAAAGATTAGAGGTGTGAACAGATGGCATCAATGGCAATATTTTATTAAAAATGAGGATATTAGGAAAGAACTTGACATTGTCAGCATCCAGGAATGCGTTAGCAGAGCTAATCTCAGATGGTATGGTCACTTAAATAGAATGGGAGAGGAAAGATTAGCAAAACAAGTGTTCTCTGCCAGGTTGGCAGGAAAACGACCCAGAGGAAGACCAAGATATAGGTGGATTGATACGGTACAAAGTGCCTTAGACGATAGAAATATAAGATCTGATAATGTTGGAGTCTTGACAAGTAACAGACTGATTTGGAGGAAAATTGTAGATAGGAAGTTAGTGATGATGTAATTTTTTCATGTAGTACTGTCATATCCTGTACACCCCTTGAGGGTACATGGCAGGAATTTGATGATGATGATGATGTATATTGTACATAATGTGAAAAATAATACTGTACATACTGTACTGTAAACACAAAAATACAATCAAAATTAATGTAAAAATGAATACAAATGAAATTTACAAAATCAATTTTTAATCTTTGCTTGTGCTGGGTTGTGGATCGTCAGGGTCATGTTCTTGGGTTGAGGTAGGAGATGTTCTCTTGATGAGGAACATGCTGAGCTTTGTTTTAACAGTTTGTTTCTTTTTTTCTTCATATATCTCACGATAACAATGTACAGCATCTTGAATGATGTGTTCAACCTTTGTGAATCGTTCAATTCTTTAGGGTCCATTGTTTCGAAACTGGCGAGAGCTTTATTCAGTTGCAAAAAAAGAATCTGATAAACTCTTTGAAGTAAATTTCTTTTCTGGCTCCTCTTCTTCTTTCTCTTCTTCCTCTCGCTTTTTCTTCTGACACTCTCTCTGTGCTTCCAATTCAACCAACTCTTCATCTGAAAGTTCTTTTATTTCACAATCTAGCAACTCCTCTACATCTTCTATTTCACATTCTAATTTAAGATTTTTTGCAAGTTTAACTATTTTTTCTATAATCACTTCCAGTTCCTCTCCTTTTTCAAATCCTTCAAATGTATTCGCATAACATTTTAGACACTTTTTCCAAATTCCCGACATACAATTCTTTGTTACACATTCTCATGCGGTTGAAATATTCTTGATACACTGAAGAATGTTGTACTGCTTTCAAAAGTCTCACAAAGATAAATCAGCATCAGAATCTATCGCTTCGATGGCTTGTGCGAATGTCGTTCAGAGGTAGTGAGCCTTGAATGCTGAAATAGCACCCTGATCCATGGGTTGAATGAGAGCAGTAGTGTTAGGTGGCATAAAAACCACTCTAACATCATGTTGAAGGTCGTCCAGATGAGGAGGGTGCATTGGGCATTGTCTATAATAAATAAAATCTTGAAAGGGGATACCTCTCTCTGCACAATATTCACGAGCCTGGGGAATAAAGCAGTTCATGAACCAGTCTTCAAACAGTGCTTGGGTCATCCAAGCTTTAGGGTTTGAACGGAAGTAAATGGGCAGCGTGTGCTTGTTGATGTGCTTATATGCACGAGGATTTTCTGAACGATAAATGAGAAAAGACCTCAGCTTAAAACCCGCGGAATTCCACCAAGCAACAAAGTCAACAGATCCTTAAAAGATTTGAACCTGGCATCCTTTTTTGCTTCTTGGTGTGTACGTATGATTAGGCATACGTTTCCATTGCAAGCCAGTTTCATCTACATTAAATATTTGTTCCGGTAGATAACCTTCTTCTTTGATTAAAGAGTCGAAACTATCAACAAATTTTTGGAATTCATCTTCATCTGCACTTCCTGTGACATGTACATTATGCAAATCAAATCTTTTTTTAAAACGCTTAAACCAACCCAAATCTTCTGCGTAATCATCTCCAGCACGTGATTTTAAACTCTGAAACAGACTTCTAGCCTTCGTTTGCACTGTGCAAAGGCTCATGGGTGAATTTTTCTGTATTAAATCTTCCATCCACATAAACAACAATTTCTCCATTTCATGGATGGGTCCCTGTCATTGTTTGGTTAATTCCCGAATTCTTTCTTTGTCCTTAAGTATTGTCAATACCGTGGAATGTGATAACTTCAAGTCGCATGCTATCGTATTCACTTTCTTTCCACCTTCATACTTCTGGATAACTTTCATTTTACACTCTAAATCAATAGTTTTCCTTGACTTCTTAGCTGGTGTATCTGTAGATGAAGGCATTTTCCTTTTACTAGACATTTTATGGGTAGTATTTCAGTAGAATTTTAATTAATACACCACATGCAACAGATGCTTGAAAGTGACTGAGTGCATGTGAGAGATAGTTATCATACAATAACTATTGTATCCCATAGTTATCATACGTGCAGCTGCCTGATTTATTATTAATTTATTCATTACTTTATTACTTTTGTGGTTGTAAGTCGACGATCAGGTGTATTGTATTGTGCTTATGTGTATAATAAACTTTTGCTCATTGAAAACTCAGTTGTCTAAAATTGCCATTCAGTGCACCACTTGTAATAACATATGAATCTAGCTGCGGGGGAGGAGGAGAAAATTATGTTGCGAGTTCAAGGTCACGACTGCATAATTCTTTCACACCTAAACATATTTAAGAAATTGCTTCTTGTTTTGATTCTTTTCATAAACTAAATGTTCTAAATGGCACAGCTAAAAAATATGTTTTAGGCCACTAAAGGGAGCAAGAGCTTAGATACCTTGTATTTGGGTGATATCACGTATAGTAAGAAATTTGTTACAAACAAGAAAAAAATAAACTCGTAAGAGTAATTAACAATTATAGGTTAATTCATGTTTTGTTATGATTTAAAATGATGGCAGTTTCTAAATGTTGTCTGTTATGTTATTTGGGATGAATCTTAAGCCTTTTTCTATGTTACAAATGAATTCAAGTTTATCGACCAGGGTGCTACGGCAAAATTTAGACCTTTATTAAGTACCGAGAGTTTGTCTTTGTTTAAAGCGTGGTTGGATAGATTAACTATGTTACTGTTACCTGTAGGCGATTGGTGGCCCCTGTTATTTCTTGCTTCTGGTTGGTTGTTATCGTTCACTGTGGAGAAATTTGAATATGGCCATTGGTTTTGTCGATCTTTTAATCTTTGAAATTTGGAAATTAGGTTTTCTTTCAAATTTTTTTCAAATTAGGTTTGAAGGATGTGGTTCACTGTGTTGTCTGTAATCTTTTCCAGGATCATCCAGATGTCTGTTTAAGTAGCTTGAAAGTTCCGATTTTTCATTTTGTAGCTGGTTTTGAGTAATGACTAAGTTCTTTCTGGTAGCTTGGATCTGTTCTCTGAGTAGCACTTTCTCCATGCGGTGGTATATTCGTTGCGCCTTTGTTGAGGTGAATTTTCTCTTTAGTTTGATGCAATTCGGAATGATATTGCTGTCCCTACACTGTTTTAAAAAAGCCAGTCAATTGATCAAACTAGAAACGTGACCCTTCAGCTTACCGTATTGATTGCATCGCTTGTGGGTCGAATCTCCATGAATTATCATAATCCTTTCTTTTAGTGTTACATGGTGATCAGCATTCATTTTAGAAATTATGGACTTTACAACCGTGTTATAAATAACTCTTAATTTGTATATGCTCCAGATGATGATCTTAATATGAAGATCAAAACGTCGGGATATTAAAAGGGTTATTTACAACATGGTTGTAAAGTCCATAATTTCTAAAATAAAATAAAATGAAGGACATCTAAAATATATTTATCTGCAATTTTCTTGTCACCTTAATAACCTTTGATTTCATTTAAAATACTATATTTCCATTTCTGAGCTTTTTCAACAGCCTCCTGAACATTTTGCCACATTCCTGATATTTATTTAGTGACTTCAAAAATTTCTCCACATGTTTCTCCTTAGGAGAATCTTCTTTAAGACTATCGGCACGAACAAGTTTCATTGTCCATTTCTCCATTTTCAAGTTCACCCAGATGAAACAATTGACTTCCTATATAGAGTGATCATAAGGTCATGACTTGGGAGGTAGCTAAAGGAGTGGAATTTACAATTAAGAGTGCATGTGGAGTGTTACAATTACAGGGTACGTGTGGAATTACCGGGCTGGTAAGTATGACAAGCTTAGGAGTGTGCTTGGCTCAGTGCCATGGCATGTAAAACTGCAAGGGCTGGATGTTGATAGTGCATGGGAAGTGGTTAAGAAGTGTTTGCAGGAGGCAATGGTTGACTGTATACCAAGAGTCCAAATAATAAATCAAGTAGGGGTTAAATGGATGAATAACACTATTAAGCTTGAGCTGCAAAAAAATAAACAATTGTGGAGGGAATTTAAGGAGAAAGGTGACCAGCAGGTGCAGGAACAGTATAAAGCTCAGGCCAGGAAGGTAACAAGGGTGGTAAGAAAAGCAAAAGTGGATTATGAAAGAAAATTGACCATGCAGGCTAAAGAGAATCCCAAACAGTTTTTTCAATATGTTGCAAGTAAAAGGAAAAATGTTCATGGCAGAATGATATTAAAAAATGCTGAGGGTAGGGAGGTAACCAAATCAGTCAATATAGTGGAATTACTGAGCAAGCACTTTGAAAAGAGTATATCATCCAGGTGGTGACATTGCAGGAATGGAAGAACCAACAGCTTATACAGGAATTGTGATGAATGAAGCAGAGGTAAATAGTCTATTACAGAGCCTCAATGTCAACACATCTCTGGGATTGGATGGTATACCAGCTCATGTCATACGTGAAGCGGCTAAAGAATTGTCAGTGCCCTCGACCATTTTGTTTAGTTTGAGCCTTGGGTCTGGGTCAGTCCCAAGGGGGTGGAAAAAGGGAAAAATAGCTCTGCTGCATAAAGGTGGTTCCAAGGCTGCTGTTGAAAATTACTGGCCAATCAGCATAACAGGAATCATTATCAAGGTCTTGGAGAAAATAGTCAAGAGGAAATTACAAGATTGGATATATGAAAATGGGATACTGTATCGGGGACAGCATGGTTTTGTGAAGGGTAGGCCCCCCCCATTGTTTTTGCCAGGGAACCAGGGTAAACAGTAAAAAAGTCAACTACTGGAACAAATCCCGAAAACACATCACAACTCAACATCACCTGAGTTCAAGATCGGTACTATCAACATAAGAAGCCTGAACAGCAAAGAAATGGAACTGGCTGAACAAACTGGATAAGTAACAGATCGACATAATAGCAATGATGGAAACAAAAAAGACAAAAACTGGCGAGATCTTTCTAAGCAATATTCATATAGCTATATTATTATTATTATGTAACACCTCCAGGGAGTTCAAAGACTCATCAAGGGAGGGTACCTACTCTACAACTCTCCATCTTCACCACTCCACTAACCACAACTACTTTCATTATCTACACCAACGCCATCTACTGCCGACAACCACCACTAGTATTCAACACTAAATACAATAGAAATCTTCTTGAATGGTAGACAATATCAAGTAGAGTGATGTGGGCAAATATCAGAATGAGGAACTAGACAATGAGACTTATTTGCACTTATTGTCACATGGAAGGTTCTACTAAGGTAGAAGCAGAGGAATTTTTTTGATGCTTTAGAGAAAGCAACTGACACAATGAAAGAAGAAAGGTTGGTCCTTGTTGGGGATCTAAATAGCATAGTAGGAAATGATTATCAGACATACAGAAATATTTTGGGAAAATTTGGAGAAAAGAGCAAAGCTAATAATAATGGCAAATACCTATTGGATTTATGCTGCAAACATGAACTGGTTATTACTAAAACAATGTTCCAACCTAAAATGTACATAAATTCACATGGAGAGAAGAGGCAGGTGTAAAAATAATCATAATTTAAAATTATGAATAATTTTACAAATTCTTTATGTTAGTATATTATTAGTTTTGGGTTCGTAAAACGTACATCGGCACTTACGATGTGACCGTTATTGATATTGTTATTCTCAAAATGAAATGTAAAGCATTTGAAATTTTGATGTCCTTACTAGATTCCGATAATTGTTACTTTCAATCTTTATTAATGTAATTTAAAATTAGTAAGCGTTGTGTTTAGTAAAGACATTCTCATTACGCTAACGGTGACAACACGTCAGCCATCATTATTATTATTACATGACACCTCCAGGGACTCCAAAGACTCATCGAGGGAGGACACCTACTCTACAACTGTCTCCACTACTCAATCCACCACCTACTATTTTCATCATCTACCACCACCACTAGTATTTTCACAGACAATCACAAACATCTATGCTCAGGGCAGGATTCGAATCCACAGCCTGTTTGCTGGAGAGCAGATATACTAACACTCAACCAACCAGACTGGCACTTATACGTAACTTCTCGTTTGCCATTTTACATGGAGTGTGCATGCTCGCTGAGGAGTTTGATGGGTGGTTGATAGAGAGAGAGAGAGAGAGAGAGTGCGCGTTTGGTACTGGAGTAACGAGGAAAACGAGAGAGAGAATTCAGTATTAAAGTAATGAAGAAAACAAGGGAGAGCTAATGGAAGTTTAAGAACGCAGACTGGAGAAATTTTGTTGTTAGAAAGTTTTTAAGTTTTTACAAGACTGTTGGAAGAATATTAATAGAAGATTCCGAAATGGAATCGTAGAACTGCAAGTCTTTAAAATGTTGAGACTGTCAACAAGTATTTAGTAAATAAAAGAAAATATTGCAGTCGACGATCTAAAAGAATGTTCTAGGAAATGCTGAATGGATAGTGTCATCTGTTTTAAGGACACTGGATCTATTTCTTATTTCTACTGGAAAAGGAGACAGAATTAGCTCAACTTCGACATGTTGTTTATAAAGTAATAGAAGAAACTTTTTTCATTCGGTACAAAAATTAGTAAATGGTGCATCAAACTGAACTGCAAGAGGTAAGAGTATACTTAAGTGAGAACTCCTTAAATTGGAACTCTGTAGACTGTTGAAGAAACCTTAGGTTTCTTCAACAGTCAGCAGAATTCCAATCCCCTACATTCCAAGAATCTCAGAACCTATAGGTAGAATTTTAAAAAAATACCAATTGATTCCCACATATATTCCTATCAACAAAATTTCTTCCTTATTGCCTTCTACAAAAGATAAACTGTCATCTCTATCTTTAGCTGGCGTTTACCAAATACCATGTGAATGCGATGTTTCTTATTTTGGACAAACTGGCCATTCTGTGGGAAAAAGAATTAAAGAACATCAATATTATATTGATTACAACAAACTTCAGAATTCTGGTCTAGCACAACACAGTATTAACACTACCCATAATATCCAGTGGGATAAAGCTATTCTCCTTCATAGATGCAGGTTCAAATATGAACGCCTCTTTAAAGAAAGTTGTGAAGCTATTTTACACTGACCGAATTTAAATCGAGATGATTGTCTCTCTCTCGAAGATCTGGAAGACTTTTATTTCATGTAATCACTAAATAAAAAAAAAATCTTAAATATTAATTATTTATTAATTTCTTTTATTCCCTAGCTCGCGACAACAATGCATTTTAATAAGTGATCCACCGAATGTTCCTTACTTTTATTCCATTCCTATCTGTTTGTAACACTAAAGATGTATGATTAGTTTTAGTATGAAATATCTGTACCTTATTTATTAATTAAAAATTATTACTCTGGACTTACGTGTTCTTTAATAACATATTAATGTACTGAGTGTTTCTAGTAAGATTTATGCATGTGTACTTGAGAAATGGTTGAGAGGGATTATGGAAGGGAAGCTTGGTAAAGAACAAGCTGGATTCAGGCCAAATAGAGGCCATCAGAATCAGATTTTAACTTTATGACAAATAGTTGAGAAATCATGGGAATATAACAAAGATTTTTTCTTTTAAGGTTACACGGTGATCAGCACTCATATTTGTAAATTTAGGGACACAAAAACACACGTGTTGAACAGATTATTTTATTAATTACTAATAAAATAAAACTTGACGTTTCGACCCCTGTATCAAGGTCATCATTGGAAGAATACAAGTGTATAAGGAACCACGCTACTTGCCCATGCCCTCTATACCGGTTAACTAAATCTACATAGTTAATTAATCCTTTTTCCTAGACTGACCTCTAGTGATTAAAAAAATAATAATAATAATAATAATAAATAAATAAAAAATAAAAAAATATATATATAAAAAAATAAATAAATACAACTACAATAAACTGCTCAAGTCCTCATGTATTAATATTCTTCTGGATAGTTCTGATTGTTATAATATGATTTCTTTCAGTTGCTGTTGAATGTTACAAACACTTCACTTCACCAGGTTGTCTTCTTGTAGTGAGATTTTTCTATGGCTAGTTTAGGTTGTTATACAGGTTGTAGATGGGTCCTCCACATTCTTGAAATGGTTAGGCCATCATTTTTGTTGAGATTTGGGTTGTGTTTGAGCATTTCACACGACTCTTTAAATTTTCTCTCAAACCAGGTTTTGGTGCGACACATGTAGAGACTTGGTAATTTTCCAATCAATTCTGTGGTATGTTTGGAGTGCGTGGTCAGAAAGGCCGGTTTTTCCAAAATGGAGGTATTTAATGTGTCGTTTGTGTTCGTCTTGTCTGATTGGGATAGTTCGCCCTGTTTCCCCTATGTATGGTATGTTGCATGTGCATTGTATTTTGTATACCCCTGAGTGGACTAGGTGTGGAAGAGGATCTTGAGAAGAACTGAGTAGGTATCTTAACTTATTTAGGGGTTTAAAGATGGTTTTAATGTTGTAGTTGCATAGTGTTCTGCCTATTTTTTCAGAAATGCCTCTAACATAAGGAATGGCAATAGCATTCTTGAAATCTTTTTTTGTTCTTACTGGTATCTCTATGGAGGATCTTGTGAATAGTTTTTTTACTGTATCCATTTTTGATAAATGTTTGGTTGATGATCTTGTATTCCTGGTTTAGAGCCTGTTCATTAGAACAAATAGTTAGGGCTCTGTGTTTAAGGGTGCTTATGACACCTAGTTTTTGTGTTGGGTGGTGGTGGTAAGAATTTTTGTGTATGTATTGGCCTGTATGTGTGTGTGTAGGTTTGTGGTAAACTGAGAAGGAGAGACAGCCAGAGGGAAGAGGTGTGACAAGTGTGTCTAGGAAGGGAAGAGAGTTGTTTTTTTCCATTTCAATGGTGAAATGGATACGTTTGTGTTGTTTGTTTAGGTGGCTAAGGAATGTATTTAGAGCTTCGCGGCCATGGGGCCAAATGGCAAAAATACTGTCGACGTATCTGAGCCCAAATTTTGGTCTTTAGACATGCTGTCTTTAGAGCACGTTGCTCAAAGTCTTCCATATAAAAGTTAGCTATTGGGGGGGGGGGGGGGGGAGTGGTGAGCCCATGGCTGTACCTTCTTTTTGAAGGTAAAAATTGTTTTGCCACACGAAACATCCGGAGCAGACTACATGGGCAAAGAGGGCCATGATGTTGTGTGGAAATATGTTCTGTAGGAGCAAGATAGTGTCATTGATTGGGACATTGGTGAAAAGGGAAGTTATGTCAAAGCCGACTAATAAATCTTGGTCACTGAGTGTAATGTTTTTAATTTTATTAATGAAATGTTGTGTATTTTTTTATGTAGGAAGGGGACGACCTACCAATTCCTTGAGTGTGGCAGCTAATTTTTTGGCTAGGTGATAATTTGGGCTGTCAATTCCTTCAACAATCAGACATAGCAGTGTGCCTGGTTTGTGTATTTTTTATGTAGGAAGGGGACTGACCTACCAATTCCTTGAGTGTGGCAGCTAATTTTTTGGCTAGGTGATCATTTGGGCTGTCAATTCCTTCAACAATCAGACATAGCAGTGTGCCTGGTTTGTGTATTTTTCGCAGGCCATAAATTCTGGGCGCAAGGGCATAATGAGGTATTAATTTTTTTGTTGTTTCTTCGAGCCATGTGTGGACGGATTTGATTAAGTCAGTTGTTTTCTTTTTGTTACATTTTGTGGGGTTGTAGTTTACCATTTGGTAGGTGTTGTGGTCTGATATTAAATGGTTCATTTTTTCAATGTATATTGTACGGTCTAAAAGGACAGTGGCATTGCCTTTATCTGCTTTCGTGATTATAATGTCTTGGTTATTTTTTAAGAATTTAAGGGCTAGATTTTCAGTTCTGTTTAAGTTGGTGCTTAGATTTTTGTTTGAATTTAGTATACATGATGTTTCCATTTGTATTTTATCAGCTAAAATGGCAAGGAGGATCTTAAACCTCTCTCGATATGATACACGATATCGAGTGTTCACTGATCTCGGAGCAATGGCGTAGTTCAAACCTTTCTTTAGCAGCGAGAGTTCACCTTGGGTGAGATTGTGGTTTGATTGGTTGATAACTAAGCAGTGGTCCGATGGTGGTTGGTTGCTCCTAACTTTGTTTGTGGGCAATTGGCTGCTCCTTATGATGTCGGTTTGTGATTGGCTGTTCCTTTCGTTATGGCGTCTTGATGGTCTTGTGCTTTTCTGTTGTTGTGGGGCTTGAAATTTCATTACTAATTTTTCTTTGTTTTCCAGTAATGAGTGCTTGGCCGAGTCGTCTGTAATCCTGTCTAGAATCTCCCAAATTTTTGGAATAATGTAGTCAGATAGCTGTAATTTAAGATGTAGAACTTTGGCTTGTGTGGATGCTACATTTTTACGTGCCTCGTGGATTTGTTCTCATAAGGCTTTTTCCAACCGGGCATAAATAGAGAGCACTTTGGCTGATTTAAACTTCTTTAGTTTAATGCAGTTGGGTATTACGTTGCTGTCTCTACATCGTTTCAAAAAGGCTAGTCGATTCGTTAACAAGGAAACACATATCTTTAGCTTACCGTAGAGGCTGCACTGCTTGTGGGTCGCATCTCTATGGATTATGATGATTCTTTCTTTTAAGGTTACATGGTGATCAGCACTCATATTTGTAAATTTAGGGGCACAAAAACACATGTGTTAAACAGATTATTTTATTAATTAATAATAAAATAAAACTTGATGTTTCAGCCCCTGTATCGAGGTCATCATCGGAAGAATACAAGTGTATAAGGAACCAAGCTACATGCTCGTGCCTTGTATACCGGTAAACTAAATCTACGTAGTTAATTAATCCTTTTCCCTAGCCTAACCACTAGTGATTAAAAAATAAAAATAATAATAAATAAAAAAATAAAAATATATAAAAAAAATAAAATAAAATAAATAAATACAACTACAATAAACTGCTCAAGTCTTCATGTATTAATATTCTTCTGGATAGTTCTGATTGTTATAATATGATTTCTTTCGGTTGCTGATGAATGTTACAAACACTTCACCTGGTTTTCTTCTTGTAGTGGGATTTTTCTATGGCTAGTTTAGGTTGTTATACAGGTTGTAGATGGGTCCTCCACATTCTTGAAATGGTTAGGCCATCATTTTTGTTGAGATTTGGGTTGTGTTTGAGCATTTCACATGACTCTTTTAAATTTTCTCTCAAACCAGGTTTTGGTGCGGTGTAGAGACTTGGTATTTTTCCAATCAATTCTGTGGTATGTTTGGAGTGCGTGGTCAGAAAAGATAACAAAGATTTGTATTTAAGTTTTGTAGATCTGGAAAAAGCATATGACACAAGGTGCCAAGAGAAAAGCTATTCAAAACACTACAGTCATATGGTGTCAGTAGGGTATTATATCAAGCAATACTTAGTCTTTATTTGAGTTGTAAGTCAGCAGTTAGAACTGAAGTACAAAAAGATGGTTTGATGGTAAATCCTTAATTAATATGAAGGAAAGTGGTATTAAACCTAATATCAAAATTGGAGATGCTAATCTCAGCTCTTTACTTTAAGCAAATGATGTTAAACTTTTAAATAAGTCTAGTACAAGTCTGCAAGATTCTTTTTTTTTTAAACACAAATTATGGACTCTACAACAGTGTTATAAATAACTATTTTAATTTCCCCAAAGTTTCAACCTTCACATTAAGGTCAACATCTGGAGTATACACACACACACACACACATATATATATATAGAGAGACAATCTAAATTACATTTCACATAGTGTGCTGAAAAGACAATGATTTGATCAATTATTATTCTACTGGACTGACCTCTAATGAAAATAAATAAAATTACAATAAATAAATGAAATAAAATAAATTAACTACATCAAAACTATATTCTATTTAAGACAACATCAGAGAAACATTCTTTCTTGATGTTGAAAGTTTATTTGTCACTTAGTTAGACTATAATAAATTTAGTTTAATCCTTTATCTAAGTGTGAGCAAACAAAGTTTGCGCCTGAAAGTATCTTCAGGACTGGGGTAAGGTACAACACCGGGCAACTCTTTGCAAAGGTGGAGCAAGCTAACATCACTCCTATCTCAGTATCACCCATAATGCAAAACACATCTCCTTGTGGATATGTATAATGTTATGCATTAAGAGAAGGGCCACTACCCAGACTAGTTTCGACCTTTATTGAGGTCTCTTCAGTGGGAGCCAGGCCCAAGTGGAGATCAGGCAGAAGCATTAGGAAGGTCATCTCTACCTATAGGAGTGACCAAACGGTGTGCCACCTTTTCATTAAATTACTCTGGATTTAGAGAAAGATGTTGAAAGTTTATTTTTCACATGGTTAGACTATAATAAATTTAATTTAATCCTTTATTCAAGTGTGAGCAAGCAAAGTTTGTACCTGAAAGTATCTTCAGGACTGGGGTAAGGTGGTACAACACCAGGAAGAGATGACCTTGATAATGCTTCTGCCTGGTATCTCCACTTGGGCCTGGCTCCCACTGAAGAGACCTCAATAAAGGTCGAAACTAGTCTGGGTAGTGGCCCTTCCCTTAATGCATAACATTATATATATCTGCAAGGAGATGTGTTTTGCATTATGGGAGATACTGAGATAGGAGTGATGTTCGCTTGCTCCACCTTTGCAACGAGGTACCTGGTGTTGTACCACCTTACCCCAGTCCTGAAGATACTTTCAGGCGCAAACTTTGTTTGCTCGCACTTGGATAAAGAATGAAACTAAATTAATTATAAACATTCTTTCATATAGATAGTTTTGTTACAGTGAAAATGATGTCCTAATTTAACATGACAATCGTTATATTAGATTTAGGATCCTGGATTGCCTATGGTTCTACTTAAAATTAATTCTTAGGGAAAGAACATGTGCCTTCCATATGCTGGGGATTTTTTAGACCATCGTTATTGTTAAGATTACGGTGATTGATAATCTCATAGGCCTTTAAATTTAAATTCATACCATGTTTTGATGAGATGTAAACAACAGGTGCTTTTCCAGTCAATTCTATGTAAAGTATTCAGGACATGATCAGAAAGACCAGCTTGACCATAGTTATTATGTTTAATGTAATTTATGTTCTTTTTTTTCTGATAGGAATGGTGCATCCTGTTTCCCTATATAGGGCAAAATTACAGGTGCAATGAATATGGTATACTCCAAGGTGGGTCAGTAGATCCTTGGATGAGTAAGTTCTTTAATTTTGCAGGAGGTAAAAGGTGGCTTTAAGGTTGTATTTTTGTAGATATTCTGTTTATTTTGTCTGATATCCTTTTAATGTATGGAATGGTTACAGTTTTATTGTAGTCTTGTTTATTTTTGTTTTTAGGTGAGGTCTTGTACAGAATTTTGTTGGTAGTATTTTGGCTGTAATCATTGTTTAGCAATTTATTGCTGGTAACTTTTAATTCTTAAGTGCTTATTCATTGTATATATTGGCCAGTATGTGTCGGTTTCCGGTAAACAGTGAAGTAAAGACTGCCAGAAGAAAGACTTGTGACAAGTGTATCTGGAAACGTGTGTGTGTGTGTGTGTGTGTGCGCGTGCGCGCTGAGAAAGATTAGGGAAGTGAAAGAGGGCATTAATGGCAATATCACATTCAATATGAGGCTATTAGTAAAGAGCTTTTGACATTATTAGCATCCTGGAATGTGTTAGCAGAGCTAATCTCAGATGGCAGTCATTTAAACAAAATGGGATTGGAAAGATTAACAAAACAAGTGTTCTCTGCCAGGTTGATAGGAAAAATACCCAGAAATAAGATCAAGATATAGGTGGATTGATACAGTAAAAAGTGCCTTAGAAGACAGAAATATAAAATCTAATAATGTTGGAGTCTTGAAAGATAACAGATTGATCTGGAAAAAAATTGTTGATAAGAAGTTAGTAATGATGTAAGTTCTTCATGTAGTACTATCATAATATCCTGTACACCCCTTGAGGGTACATCTCAGGAATTTGACGATGAGAGCACAATTTACTTGTCTAATTCCCAAACTGCCAGTCCCGTCCTTGTTCATTCATTATTCAGTAATTTTTTGTTTTTTTTAATATATACTAGCCATCAATAAGCAAGGTGGTGGTGGTTTTTCATATAATTTCCCATCTTATGTATTTTGTAAAGAGTACAATCAGTAGGTCTTCTAATTCAACGTTAGCAAGTTTCTTCTTTCTCCACTTTCTGTCCATCTAGTTTTTTTTTTTTTTATCCTGCACAAAGGAGGAGGTGCAAGAACCTATAGCATGTCAGTACCCATGACACGCAGATAAAATTGGGAGAGAAGAAATCTGTTGATATTTCTTAGAGGCTGAAGTTTCATATTAGCCTAGGTAGAAAGGAGAGGCTAACCCACTATAGTACCTTCATTTTGTAAAATTTAATTTGGTAGAAAAAATATATTGTGTTTATTGTATAAACACGATAGTATAAGTTAATAGTTTATAGTATAAGTTGAATCTTCTTCTTCTGCAGCTTGTCCCATTTAAGCAGGGTTGCTGCTGTAACCATATCCAAGTTCTTCATCCTCAAGTCCTCTTCGACCAGCTCCCTCCATCTCTTATTTAGACACCCATGCTTTCTCCTCCCCTGCGCATCCATCTGCATGACCTTTCTTCCCACATATTCGTCCTCCCTCCTCATCACATGACCAAACCACCTCAACCTTGCCTCCTGTATCTTCGCTCCTAAGTTCGTAACTTTCGTTGTTCCCCTGACATAGTCATTTCTCAGACGATCCTTTCTGATTACACCGCACATCCATCTAAGCATTCTCATCTCTGCTACTTCCATCCTGCAGATGTTATTTTTCCTCAGGGTCACAGTTTCTATAGCATACGTCATAGCTGGCCTCACCACTGTCCTACAGATTTTGCCTTTTAGATTGATTGGCACCCTCTTATCGCATACTCCAGCCATCTCTCTCTCTCTCTCTCTCCAGTTCCTCCATCCTGCATTCCACTTCCTTCTCGGCCTCTCCATCCTCTTCCAATGTTGAAATAAGTATCTAAAGTCCTTAACTTTCCTGATGACATTTTCTTCCATCTCCAGATCTGTCTGCTAGCTGCCATCCACTTTGCAACACATATACTCTGTCTTACTTCTGCTCAGTCTCATACCTCTTTCTTCCAGTACTTTCCAGTTTGGCTGCCACTTCTTCTCTTGATTATGTACACAGCAAGATGTCATCTGTATACAGCATTGTCCAAGGCACATCTTCTCTCACCTTCTCCTCCGTCACCACCTCCATCACAATATTAAACAGGAAGGGGCTTAATGCTGACCCTTGATCTAAGCCAACTATTACTTGAAAACTTTCTGTCTATCCCAGGCAGGTCCGAACTCTTGTCTTCACATTTCTGTAGATCTCCAGCACCAACCTGACATATTTCTCCAGTACCTTCTCCCTCAGACACCTCTAGACTTCTTGCCTTGGCACTCTATTGTACACTTTCTCCAGATCAATAAACACCAGATGTAGCTCCTGTTGTTTCTCGCGAAACTTTCCCATCATCTGCCGTAACCCAAAGACAGCCTCTGTCATTGATCGACCAGGCATGAAGCCAAATTGCTCCTTTGCAATCCCCACCTCCTTTCTCAATCTTCCATCAAGAACCCTTTCTAGGATTTTCATTGTGTGGGACATCAACTTTATTCCTCTGTAATTCTATAGTATAAGTTGAATAATTTTACAATATCTGAAGAGAAATTGTTACATATTAATAACTAACCTAACTGAAAGACGGACATTTGTAAAGTGAACTACTTCAAAACTAAAAGATACCAGATGATTAAGTGAAAGAAATGTAGTCATAATAAGCAATGTGGTATGGAATATTAATTCTGAAGTGCAAATTTTAGTACAACTAACAGGAAACCATCTGGACAAAGACTTATTGGAAAGCCTTTTAATGGGATTATATTGATCAGGTGCATATAATAAACAACTATGTTATACCAACTAGTTTCACCAACTAAGGCTGTTGGCATCTTCAGGGTACATAAATGATGTAAGGCACTAAAAAGTAAAAAACTGTTACAAACTATAATCAACTGATTCCAATTATATTAAACAAAAGAAGGCCACAACAGTGGTCTTCTTTTTTAAGGAGGCCACAACAGTTGCCCGCTGTATACAAAACCTTAACAGGAACCAAGGACTAATCTTGCCCGTGATCTGGAAGACCCTTATCAGATCCTCCAACTCGCCAGAACTGAATTATAGTGCCAACTATAGAGCGTTCCTAAATAACAAGTGATATCATGCATGCTCTATGCATGTATTGTACGTGCTCTGTTCTTTGTTTAATATAATTGGAATCGGTTGATTATAGTTTGTAACAGTTTTTTACTTTTTAGTGCCTTACATCAGTTATGTACCCTGAAGATGCCAACAGCCTTAGTTGGTGAAACTAGTTGGTATAACATAGTTGTTTATTATATGCACTTGATCAATATAATCCCATTAAAAGTCTTTCCAGAGTTTTTAGTCAAGAAAATTAAACTTTTTTTTTTTAACATAAAGACTTATTGGTTTCCTGAATGAGAATTTTTTCTGTCTTTCTAGAAGATCATCAAAAGAGGCTATTTATGTTATAGTAGGAGATCATCTTCCTTGAAAACATATCCTCTATGAACCACCAAAAGTAAAGACAGAGGACACAGTTTTTTTGCATATGCAGCATTTGCTATGCTGTGTGGATGGGTTGATCAGGAGAGATTCAATATTGGTGAACAGATGGCATCAATAGCACAACTACTACAAACAAATATACCAGAAAGGAACATGACATTAGTAGCATTTAAGGATATGAAAACAGAGTTGATCTAAGATAAAACCATTTTAATCCTTTAAACAGAATGAAAGGTCAATTAAAAAAACAGCAGCCTGGTGCAAGAATAGGAAGAGAAAATAATCAGAGGAAAAACAAGATCTACGTGGACTGATGGTCTATGTGGGGTCTTAGAAGACAAAACGTAAGGGTTAGCAATATTAGAGTGTTACAATAATTTGAAAATAGTCAAAAAATCTTTAATACAAAACTACTACTCAGAGGCAGCTACAAATATGAATATTTATTTAGCTGAGTTAGGAAGATCTTGTGCACTGTCCAAATTCAGAATGATAGTTTAAGAATTCTAGGTATAAGAATCTTTCCCACCAAATATGATATCATATTGTTCTGGCATGTAAGACTAAAAGCCAACTGATAACACATACATTAGTCTTCTGTTTTATTTCAACTTAAACAGCACTTTACATTGTTCTTTTTTTTATTTTATTTGAGAATATGGCATGATATACTTATGCTGAAATAATCAAAATAATTCCTCTATGCCTTTTGATTCCTCAAAGGTTAGGCAACATTCTCTAAACATAACTTGATAGCAGCCAGTCTCTGCTTTTGCCAACTGTTAGAAGATTTCTGTGATCCCTACTGGTGCTGCAAAAAAACTGCTCCATGAAAAGAATGAAAATGAAAACTGATTCTATCTCAAGGTCTTATTCCTGAATTAGTATTATGTCAAAGAGTGCACATATCTTATAGTCAGTTTTAATAAGTTAGGTTAAAAATCTGAGTTTGTGTGAAAAAAAAAACTTTACCAGAAATTAACTCAGTAACCAGATTGGGGGGGGGGGGGGGGGGTGACAAAAAGTTTAGCAACTAGAATGCAACAAAAAATGGTCTCTTTTGACAATTTGATGTTACCATAAGGTTTCACAAGTCAACACCTGAATGCTAATTCAAATGATATTTATATATAATTTTAATTAGAATTAAACTAGTTTGTCTTAATTTCACTATGGTTATGTGCTGGAATAATCATGTAAACCCTAGCCTGTTTGTGGGTGTGATTATGATAAAAAAAAAAAACCAATCAGATGACAAATGAATGATTCCCTAATGATTACATTATTAGGTGGTGGTCATTATTCTCTAATGACCACCACCATCATTTTGCACACTGTTTGATATACAAAGCAGAATTCCTTACTTATCTAAACCATCTGCAGCACCAGTAAACTAGTGCTGCAGATGGGTAGGACTGATATTTAAAAAAAAAAAAAGTGTTGCTAGGAGCTATTATAACAGCAAAGTGATCTGCTTGCTTAAGCCTCTTGATTACATAAAAAAAATTAATTAAAAATAGAGGTATCAAATACTCACCGCTCGCAATCCTGTAACACTAGACACGTTTACAATATTTCCTGAAATACAATACAAAGGTATCCATTAATAATACATGTTATTAAAAACATAATGACTTAACTTGCAACATATTTAAATCAAATGTTCATAGGAAAGAGAAGCAACAGACAGCATGAAATTAATCAATGAAAAGCTGATCAAACTAAATCTTGCTTGTAAGCATTATAACAGATTTTTTTAATCACACAGAACCACAGTAAAGTAAGTGAAACAAATTAATTTCAATGCTTTGTCTTTTTGAATTTAATTTTTTCTTTATGACAAGCACATTATCAGTGTAAAGAACAGCAGTCAAACTGAAAAAGGCAACAGAAATCATTCAATAACTTTAGAGGTTTGAGAATGCATAGCAATTAGTCATATGTTTGTTTTTATCAAGAATACTGATATAAAAAAAAGTTTTATTAATTTAGTTTGAGTTTAATTAGATGCAAGTATAGATGAACATGGATTTTTATAATTTAATTGGTGAATTAGTGCATGTAGTGACATGCCAAATGAGACAGTTGATTCAACTTTGATATAAGTAGCTTTGAGCAACATGCTGTATAAAACATAATATGCGAGTAGATGATGGGAGAAAGGAGAGAATGGTAATTCCTTCATGCGGTCAAGTGCCATAGAGTGCAAACTCTACTTCTACTGAGCTACACAGACTCTTAAGAATACAGTACAAGGTAAAAATCTCATGGCTTTGACGAGTACTTCATAACATGAAAAGGAGACAGAGACATGCAGGTGGAAACCTATTTGGTAATTATTAAGAAAACTCAGAAAGAAGATAAAATATGAAGGTAGAAAAAGGAAGATTCACTAAAAAAACGCAAATGCAAAATGCAAATCACTAAAAAAATGCAAAGTGGTAAAGAACAGAAATGGATGAAAAAAATAATTGGTGATGTATATGGTGATTCTATGATTGGGGTATGCAGATGAGCAAATAAAGAAAGCATGTTTTCCAAGAGTGAAAATTTGACAGTATAGAGGCTATTAAACAAGCAGGATGGAAGAATGGAAAAGTTACAGTATCAGTCAGAACAAATGACTTGAAAGTAGATGTGGTAGGGGGAAAAAAAAAAAATAAATAAATAAATAAAAATAAAGATTGTAAGCTTGCATAACTGAAGGGGGAGAGCTGTAATTGCTAATAATTTAACGTACAGGAGAAATGGTTCACAGTATGCTGATATTTTTAATGGTAGAAAAATACATCAAACATACTGTGCATAGTATGTTCTCATGTCTTGCTATTACTTTATTTCTTATTACTTCTTATTAGTGATTTCCCACATGCTTGTCTCTCCTCCTCCTTTTCATGTTATGATGTACTCATCCAACGTGCTTTAATGGTAAAAAGGATTGGCACTTCATATTATGGATTGTACTTAAATGAAATTTGGTGTTAGGTAAACAAGGGTTAAGCTATAGATGCCAAGTTATGCACACTCATAATTAGGATTAATAGAACAAATACAGCACAGAGAAATAATTAAGCATGAGTTTAACAGCTCCATATTTTGTCTCTGTTAAAGAAACATCTTAAGGGATACAACATTAAAATTATACTAACACATGCAAAACAATAAGTGAAAATTAAACTAGAACTCTAAAGAAATTCTATGTTTCACTGCAGCAAATATAAACTTTTTTTTTTAAGGACCAGCAGCAGATTTAAAAAAACAACCAGCCTAATCTAAATAAATATGGTTGTGTTAAACTTCCCAAGATTTGGGAAACAATTCTTAAGGGCTCCTATTCAACAGCACCTACTACAGAGAATGCCTCTCATAGGACTTTAGGCTTCTTCACTTGTTTTGTGTGTGTTATTAAAATTTTAATTTAATACTGTATCCTGAAGATGTTTCTATGACAGAGACAAAATATACAAACTATTAAGCCTGTGTTAAATTATTTCTCTGTGCTGCATTCACTCCATTAAACCCAATTATTATTGATATTATTAGGTGCTTTGAGAAATTGTTACTCAGAGAAAGAGTGAATCAGGAAAAGTAGTCAGGAAAACTAGGGACGTGAAGTAAGATCTTTCTTGCATGATATAAGACAAGAGTATTTTAGTAGAACTGAAATCTTTTTCATATTTCATAGTTTGCAATATGAAAAAGAGGAATGATGCTCTCAGATGTGAACTGTAGACTAAAATACACAAACAATATTCAAGAAAAAATGAAAGAGTTTGAGAACAGAAACCAAGCCTTGGAGATTCAGTGGCAAGCCCTGAAGAAAACACTGATTGATAAAGCCAGAGAGGCATGTGGTGAGGTTGTCTACAAGGATAGAAAAATCAGAACTCCATAGTAGACACAGAAAGTTAAAGAGGCAGTGAAGGAAAAGAAGAAAGCAAAGATACCTTGGAAATAAGCCAACTTATGCTCTTAGAGAATATAGAGACAAATGTAAGAAAGCTAAACACTGTGTAAAACTACCTCAATAAAAGTCATGGGAGAACTTTGACAAGAACATAGAAAATAAATATCAAGAAGGTGGCAAGATATTCTGGAGGTTGTTGAAGCTCAAAAATGGAGGAAAGAGTGCAGTAAAAGGAATAAGAGATGATAAAGGTGACATGAAAAAGATATCCTCGAAGTATGGAGTAATTACTTCAAAAAATTGCTAAATGAAACAATCAGTGATAACACAGTAATAAAAAAACAATGACCAGGCATGCAATCAAGAATACGTATCCAAACTTGAAGTAGAAAAAGGGATCAAAAGCATGAAATGTGGAAAGGCAGCAGGAGTAGATGATATTCAACCAGAAATGCTCAAGTAAGGAGGTATAAGTCTTACAGTGGCTGCACTGCATAGTTCAGAAGGCCTAGACAGAAGGATGAATTCCAGATGATTGGATAGAGCTCTCATAGTACCCTATATAAAAAGAGAAATACTGAATGTGAGAATTACAGAGGTATTTCCCTACTGCATGTTCCTGGTAAGATCTATGCAAGCATACTTAAGAAATGGCTGCGAAAGATTGTGGAAGAAAAGCTTGGTGCAGAACAAGCTGGATTCAGGCCAAACAGAGGCTGTCAGGATCAGATCTTCACTTTACGACAAATAGTCGAGAAAGCATGGGAATATAACAAAGATCTGTATTTAAGTTTTGTTGATTTGGAAAAGGCATATGATAAGGTGCCAAGAGAGAAGCAATTCAAAAAGGTACAATTGTATGGTCAATGGGGCATTATATCAAGTAATATGTAGTCTTTATCTGAGTTTGTAAGGCAGCAGTTAGAATTGAAGGAAGTACAGGAAGATGGTTTGATGTTAAATCTGGTGTCAGACAAGGATGTACATTATCCCCTCTGTTATTTATTATTAATATTGATTACATTATGAAGGAAAGTTGTATTAAACCTGATATCAAAATTGGAGATGCTAATATAAGCTCTTCACTTTGCACAGATGATGTTATACTTTTAAATAAATCCATAACAAGTCTGCAAGATTCCCTGACTAAGTTGAATAACTGTTGTAACAATTTGGTATGAAAATCAGCAGTAGCAAGCCAAAGACAAGGAAAATAGCAGAAGCACTGAAAATATCAACTGCATTGTGAATGGAGAACCTACAGAACAAGTAAAACATTTCACTAATTTGCTAATGTATGTCTTCCAGCTATTTAGGCACAATTTTTAGTGAAGATGGTAAATTAAATATGGAAATAGACAACAGAATCAACAAAGCTGGTATGGTAGGACATCAACTGAATAAATTTATATGGAATTAGAGAGAAATTAGTCAAAACACTAAATTAGCTGTATACAAGATATACAAGACAGTGTTCAAACCAATTTTAACTTATGAATCTGAGAGCTGGGTTAGAAGTAAAACACTCGACTAAAGACTACAGATCGCAGATATGAAAGTCCTGAGAAAGATTAGGGATGTGAACAGATGGCATCAATGGCAATATCATATTAAAAATGAAGATATTAGGAAAGAAGTTGAAATTGTTAGCAGAGCTAATCTCAGGTGGTATAGTCACTTAAACAGAATGGAAGAGGAAAGATTAGCAAAACAAGTGTTCTCTGCCAGGTTGGCAGGAAAAAGATTCAGAGGGAGACTAAGATATAGGTGGATTGATACAGTAAAAAGTGCCTAGATCTGATAATTTGCCGGACTGGTTAGTGTATCCACTCTCCAGCCAAAAAGGCTGTGGGTTCGAATCCTGCTATCGGCATGGATGTTTTTGATTGTCTGTGGAAATACTAGTGGTGGTCGGCGGTAGATGGCATTGGTGTAGTTGTGGTTAGTTGAAGTTGGTGGATTGAGTGGTGGAGACAGAGTTCTGGAGTGGGTACTCTCACTCCATGAGGGATGTAATCCTGTACACCCATTGAGGGTACATTCAGGAATTTGATGATAAAAAGAGGAATGGAATCTAATTAGCAAAACCATAGACATGATTTGAGGTTAGTGTTCTCACAACTATAGTCATTTATACAATAAAGGATGCAGGAGAAAGTACAAA
This sequence comes from Typopeltis vanoorti, assembly GCF_054136105.1. Lineage (NCBI taxonomy): Eukaryota > Metazoa > Arthropoda > Arachnida > Uropygi > Thelyphonidae > Typopeltis > Typopeltis vanoorti. Next base: position 63,096,074 of record NC_143549.1, on the reverse strand, counting down.
GCTCTAGTTTTGCCTGCCCTGGTTTACTGGAAATATATAGAAAGGGCTACTGTAGATGTGGTAGGGAAACATGAAGAAATTTACCATGACACAGAATGAAATGATCAGAGAGAAAACTGGCAATCCACTTGCAAAGAAAGATGAATGATAAAGTAGATCCTTATGCTTGACCTGATCAAACGTCATAGAAATGTCAAAAGTTACCAACTGAGTTTCACAAAATCTTTCCATAATTTGTGTCCAAAGACAGGTGATGCTGGAAACCTGCTATGGATCAATGGAGTCAGAATCCATAATGGAAGTCACTGGTGATGTTGACTGTTTGAAAGAAATGAAGTGAAGACAAATAGAAGATATGAAGAATGAAAAGATGTAGCTTCGTGGCTGATTCAATCTCTCTTCTTTGAAAGAGTTTAAATGCAGGCTTGTTTCCATACTGCAGAATAGACAAGATGACAATGAAAGAGTGTCAAAACTACAGGTTCCTGCATTCTGATCTTGCTGATTTGATCCAGGTATGAGAGATAACGTACAGGAGAATTCAGTACAAAACAGTATTCAAACCAGTGTTAACATATGAATTTAAGCATTAGGTCAGAAATTAAACAATAGATCAAAGCCCCAAAATTCTGAAGAAAGTTAGAGGAATGAACACATGCCATCAACAGCAAAACATTAAAAATTAGGATATTAGGAAAAACTTGACATTATTAATATTCAAGGATTGTGCAAGCTGAGATAATTTAAGATTATATACTTTTATGTGGCTCCAATCTATGAAATGTTATTTGTACACTTACAATATATTTGTACCAATGGTAGTCTAAGGTGTTTTTTTTTTTTTACTATTTTATTAATTTTATACATTTTTTTGATATTTTAATTTTTTATTATGTAGTCTGGCAACCCTGCTCTAGAGTAATTTTTCAAGCCACTTCAAAAAGCTAATGAACAGTTAGTAAACTCTCACACCCTTAGTACTCTCCATCACATGCTGTCTCAAGTAATTATCTCTCAGTAGGTGTATAAATTCCCTTTCCTTCCTGCTATGTGATCTTTCTTCCTTCCAGTCTATATCTCCATAGCTGAAGTCCCCATAATAATCACTTGACCTGTACTTATTATACTAATTTGCTAATTATTTATTCCAGATCATCTGTGGAATTCCCTGGCCTATAGCAACAACCAACTGTATATTTTGTCTTACTGGTCTTAATCTCACACCAGATTGCTTCAAATGAACAGCAGCTGCCCTGCCTATCTCTTATTCTTTTTGGAAGCAATTCATCCTGCTATCATCAACAGTACTTCTCTCCCCATCCTATCTTCCCTGAAAATACTAAACTTCACATTCTATCCCTGTAATTACATCATCTGCTGTTAGACAAGTCTCACTAATGCCTATCACTTTTGGAGCGGTTGCACTAACCAATGCCGGAAACTCCTTCCTCTTGTTCCTGATGTTGTTGTCTTGTCCTTTGAAGAGTCTTAGATGTTTCCATGTGCTCCTTTGGCTATGTTGATGATTTTGTTTGCATAGAGCTGTTGTTCAAGATTAGGATCTATTTCTTGCAAGGCTGCTGTAATTGTTGGACAGGTAAAGATGTTTAGAGAGTGTCAGTTCAGTATTGGGGCAGTTGTTTCAGTTTCTATATGTTCTCGTATCATCTGTATTGATCTTCATTCCTCTATAATGTCCTGTTCGGAGTCTTGCTATCGTGGTGGAGGTCTTTCTGTCAGCATTGATTTCGGGAATTTGATGTTGTATCACTGATTTCAGTGGAATTAATTTAGCTTTTGCTAGTGCGTTAGCATCAGCAAGAGTTATCACGTGAGTTTCTTGGTTGAGTTCTCTGGCCGCTTTTGCTAATTTATCAGCTGCTTCATTGTAATCAATGCCTACATGAGCAGGAATCCATTGTAAAATGCAACTTTTTCCTAAACACTTTAGTTGATTTAAGAGTTTATGGGTGTCTTGTGTGAGCTTGGTACTGCCATTTTTGATTGCCTCCATAGCTGATCTTGAGTCATTGTAAATTATAATTCCCTCAGATTGTTGAGATGATAATAATTTTAAGTAGGCTTCGAGTGCTTTATTTATTGCATAAAGTTCACTAGTAAAATTGGAAGCAATTCTCCCAGGTTCAATTTTTATTGAGTTTTTCACCTTTCAGGAGTAGAAGAACACCAGTGCCTCCATTAATCATATTGGTGTATGATGATCCATTGGTATAACAAATAACCTGTTTGGAGGATGAAAGAAGGTTGTAGCATTTAGGCCTTTTTCTTTGAGCATTTCTTTTGATTCTTTTTTTTTTTTTTTTTTTTTGTACAGAGTTTGGTAAGGTTTAGATTTATGGAGGTATTTGGAGGTAAAGGACTGGAAAATAGAGGTTCTTTGTTTATGTGGGCATTTAGCTGATCACGACCTATTTCCTTCCTGATGGTGTTATCATATTGAAAAGTTGATGATCTGTGAAGTCTGCATTTTTGGTTCCAATGTTCATAGGTTTTTAGGGAGATATGATCGCTTTGGTAGTTTCTGATATTATTTATGAATTTTATGGTGGCAAATTTTCGTCTGTCCCACAGCAGGTCGAGCCCACATTCCTGTTGGGCTCTGATGTTGTTAGTGGATGAGACTGCAACAAATGTAATCTTGGATGCTTTTGCTTGTATTTTGTCTAATTTTTCCTTTACCGATGAGACCGAAAGTGACCAGATAGGTGTTGTATATTCCATTATTGGCCTTATTAGTGTAGTGTAAGTAGTTTTGAGGATTTTTGGCTTTGTGCCCCAATTTGTTCCACTAAGCCTTTTCAGTATATTTAATTTTTTTTTAGAACTCTGTTGGAAGTGTTAGAGATGTGTTCTGCAAAACATAATTCCTGATCAAGAGTAATACTAAGGTATTTTGGATTTGTGACTTTTTCAATTAGCTTGTTGTTGATCATGACTTTGGGATTGAAGGAATGCCTATGTCCTGATGCTTCTGCCATCAGTATATAGAGACTGCGACATTCCTTTATGCCTCCAACCTCCCTTACTTCCTGAATGGACTATGCTATTTAATATATTTGCTTGAGACTAGATTCTATACTTGGTCATTCTCACACTCACTCGCCTCACACAAACCGCCTGCTTCCACCCTAATTGCTTAAGTTTTCCTGAATTTGCGCTTTAACATGCTCAGTGAACAAAGGCCTCTCTCTAGACAACTAAATGATTCAGATGCAGTCAATCAGTCATTGTACAAACATCCTTCTTTTCATCAAATACAAACCACAGATTCACAAATCCTGCATCATTCTTTCTGCTGAACCAATGTACAAACTCATTAGCTAGCAATGTTCTCCTCCTCAGTTCACCTCTAAGCGTGGTAGGAGAATTACCATCTTCGTCCCCTTCTTGCTATTCATTTTTACCCCTTCTTGCTATTCATTTTTACCCCTTCTAACAATTCCTTGACATCCTCACCTCTCAAAATTATTTGTGCCAACCAAGACAATCAGTTCCTTCACCTTATCTTTTTATCTGGATGGCAAGACTAATATAGTGAATTGTTGCACAAGGGGAAACATAATTTTGTCACACTTTCATTAAGTACTCTACTAATCATTGAACCTTTATATATAATTTTCTCCTTAACTTGTTTTTCTTGTTTGTTCACTTGATCTTTATTAATACTTCAGACCATCTGCTTCTTTCTCTTCTCAGCCCTGCTAATCTCTTGTTGCTTTTGCAATTTTCCATTTCACGCTTTGTCCTGCGAAGGATAATGCAAGCTATTTCATTATTAATGTCTTTTTTCATTCTCTTCTATTTCCACAGCCACATGCTCAACATTAATTCTGACATTTTCCATCTCACCATCAGTATTGTCCACTCTACGAAATTGCTTTCTGTACAACAGTTGTGACTATTCTAGCCTGATGCTTATAATTTTCATTACGGACATCATCCTTAAGCACATGGTATTCCTTCCACATCATCCTTTTCTTACGAATCTCCTGCTTAATAAGATTACATATCCATTTGACTTCTAACCTATTTATTCTTCAAACTCTCATGACACACTCTGATATCGCATCTTTTAAGTATTGTTTAAAAGATTCCCATGCACTGTCGATATTCTTCCATCATTCAACCATTCACATTCCACTGAACTCAGCATACTCCTCAGTTGGTCATAATTACCTGCTTTGTAGATCAGCATGTAACCTTTTGTAAAGCATGTAAACTACGGCAACAAACTCTACCCCCTTTGTTTCTGATACTCCTAGCATTTGTGTACAGACATAATAATCTACCTGCATGTTCTTTTGCATACTCTTGTCTGCAAGTTGTCCAACTGTATCATGCAGACTGCAGACAAGAGTATGCAAAAGAACATGCAGGTAGACTGTGTTGATGATAGGAATGGGCTTTGTCATGAAAATGTTGATGGGTCTGAACTTTGTGTTCATCTGGTTGTCCAACTGTATCAAAATCATTCTCTCCTCATCAACATTTTCATGACAAAGCCCATTCCTGTCATCAACACAGTTATATAACACTGTTGCTCTGACACTCACATTCTCACCATTCCTCCCTTTATAATTTAGTTTTCCTGACTCTGTATTAGGTTTCATATTGTTATTAGTTTTTCTAGACTCCTGATACCAAACGCATTCAGGTGTAGGCAGTCCCTCTTATACAAATCCAAGTCACTTCCAAAGCAAGTACCGCATGATCACTGTCACCAACTGGAGGCAGAATAATTACATCTTTAACTAAAACGCCCTCTGACACTATAATCAAATCTAACACTCTCTGACCTCAAGTTCTTTCTGTTACATGCTGCTTGAGGAAGTTGTCCGGCAACATCTCAATAAATGCATTTTCATTCTTCTCATGAGATTCTACTGCTACACAATCAATATTTGGATAATTAAAGTCATGCATTACGATTATTCTTTTCGCACTCATCTTGTCAATTTGGTGACATTTCTTCCTCACTAGCAACCGATCCATCAGGTCTGTAACAACACCTACTACGTAATTGACCTTGTTAGATTCCATCTCACACAGATGGCTTCAAACTCACTGCCACACGAAATACTGTTAGTAGTAGTACTACAATCATAGGTCTCAACTCTAACTGGATTCAAAGTCATCTGATATCATTAGCAGCATGCCTCCTTCTCTCCTATCTATCCTCCTAAAAATAGAATACCTTTTACACTCGATATCAGTTAGTATGTCCGATTCTGATAGCCAGGTCTGACTAATGCCTTCAATCTGAGGTCTCAACATATTAACTCGGCAACAAACTCTACCCCCTTTGTTTCTGATACTCCTAGCATTTGTGTACAGACATAATAATCTACCTGCATGTTCTTTTGCATACTCTTGTCTGCAAGTTGTCCAACTGTATCATGCAGACTGCAGACAAGAGTATGCAAAAGAACATGCAGGTAGACTGTGTTGATGATAGGAATGGGCTTTGTCATGAAAATGTTGATGGGTCTGAACCAGATGAACACAAAGTCAAAATCATTCTCTCCTCATCAACATTTTCATGACAAAGCCCATTCCTGTCATCAACACAGTTATATAACACTGTTGCTCTGACACTCACATTCTCACAATTCCTCCCTTTATAATTTAGTTTTCCTGACTCTGTATTAGGTTTCATATTGTTATTAGTTTTTCTAGACTCCTGATACCAAACGCATTCAGGTGTAGGCAGTCCCTCTTATACAAATCCAATCGCCCCTCAAACTCACTCCACACATCCAAAATCTTGCGTTCATTCCTTCTGCACAGCCTATGCATCGAATTGTTTGCCATCATAACCCTTCTTAATTCATGATCATATCAAGGTAAAATACTGATGATTTTCACTTTCTCACTCTTGCCTCTTCCAACATCCCTTCCATGTCTTCTCATACTGAACTTATCGCTAGTTAAGTCATTAGTACTGACTACAATTACGATTTCATTTACTTTTCTGTTTTTGAATTGCTTCCTTTATATTCTTCATTTTCACTCCAAGAAAACTCAAAGTTATAACTCACTCATCAATGGCATGTTTTATTATAGAGTCACCATACCAAATAACTTCTCTTTTTTTTAATGTCACTTACCTGTTTCTGTGCTTTGTCATTTCTTATTTTGCTCCTTAATTTTCATTTTCTTCCTATGCTCATTTAAATGCCTCTCTCTTGACTCCTTGTAATTCCTGTGTCATTTCTTTGACGATCTGCTTTAATTTTGGTATTTTGGAGACTAATTCATCTTCATTAATCTCCTCCACAACTCCAATAACCTCATTAGTGGGGCTAACCTTCTTCTTGCCTGCGGTGCTCTTTTTAGCATTACTTTTCTCGTGAGTTTTTGGTGACATTTAAAATTTTTACTTATTGTTGAAATCTTAATAAAAATATGTTAGAAAATACTAAATACACTAAAAACGCTAAAATCTACACTAATGTACTATAAAACATTAATTTTCTAAGGAAAAATCACAATAAAAACAGACACAAAAATCAACCATTTTACACAAACGCTAAATTCACTGAACCAATAATTATGAGGGACAAACTAACAGTAAATTACAAATGTTCAGATAATGGCAAAATAAGTACTCAAACAGAATAGTATAATTCATATTATGAATGTAAACAAGAAAATACCTACAAGTGCTAATCACAAATTTTTTAATTTTGATACTGTTAATTTCTGTAAATCTATTTACAGCCATTCTTAATTATCTACTAATTTTAAAGTATATGCTGACCTTTTGTTTTAATCAAATGTGGAATTGCTAGCTGCATCATATGAAATACAGAGCGAACATTAATATTCATCACATTATCAAATTTTTCAAGTGGGGTGTTTTCTGTTGTTCCATTAATTATAATACCAGCACTGTTGACCTAAAAAATAAATAAAACAGACCAAGTTTATTTCTTTTTTGAGATACAATAATCATTTTTAAAAAAGAAAGAATTACACGAAACATTTCTAGCACAAAAATAATAGTAAACGTTTATCTTATCCATTTAAATTTTTGCTTTTGTAACCATTCCATTTCAGTTAAATCTGCCAAGAAATTATATTCTTGCATATACTTGGATAAAGGATTAAGCATGAATATGCTTAATCCTTTATCCTCTTGGCTAGTTTCATTTAGTGTATAATCAAGTAATAAAACTTTCTACAACTATCTCTGATCCAGAGTAATTTAATAATGAAGTGATTTACCTGTACTACTTGTATATGGGAAATGCATGGCTTCTGCATTAATTCAACTTGGTATCTTCTGCATCTGGCTCCCAATGAAATGGTTTTCCATCACTGCATTCCATTGGATTAGTGCCTATTGTATAGCTTCTACTAATGTGACCTTTATTAGAGCCTTTCAGTGAATGCCTTGTCTGGGGAGATTAGCAGTTCTTGCAGGTGACTTATGGAGGTTAATGTTTGGCTTGGTGACTGATTTTTGCCTACACTGCATGGAACCGAGGCTTCTACAGGTTTTGTCTGGTGCAACCATTGTTGAATATAGTGAATTAGAAAGATAATTTTGGGTAACTCATTAAGGTTAGAGTGATTTGAAAGATTGTCTGGTTTTTGGAAATAACTCTTTACTCATATAAAGATCTGCTGAAGTGGTCTCAATCACTATATTCCATTGAATGCTTGCCTATGGTATAGCTTCTGCTAGATGGTATGATCTGCCTGTTACCAAGAAGAACTACCACCGAGTATTTTGGAGTGATCAAGAGTGAACATGTTAAAATTTGATTCTTCGACCACTCACTGAGGTTAGAGTGATCTGAAGGATTACCCAATTTTGGGATATGACCTTTTGCTCATACAAAGGTCAAAACTGGTCAGGATACTGACCTTCCTATAAACCATAACAATATATGCTTACAAAAAGAAGCATGTTTTGCATTATGGGATATTAAGGTAATAGATGTGAAGTCATCAGCTTAAAGTAGCCTAGTTGTGAAGGCCACATGCAAGCTATGCTTATTTACACTTGAATAAAAGATTAAGCAACAAATAATTTCCTGGCTACTCCTTCAAGAAGTAGCTATAGTATTCAACATTAAATACGAGACTAATCTTCTAGAATGGTAGACAGTATCAAGCAGAGTGATGTGGGCAAATATTAGAATGGGGAACTGGACAATGAAACTTATTTGAGCCTATAGTCCCACAGAAGGTTCTACTAAAGTAGAAGTGGAAGAATTTTTTGAGGCTTTAGAGAAAGCAAACTGACACGATGAAAACAGAAAAGTTATTCCTTGTTGGAGATCTAAATAGCAGAATAGGAAATGATTGTCATGCATACAAAAATATTTTGAGAAAATTTGGAGAAAAGAGAAAAGCTAATAATGGCAAATACATGTTGGATTGCTCAGGACATGGTCAGATTATTACTAACATTTCTCTCTCTCGAATTTCCTCATGTCTAAACTCAAACTTCCTGATGATGCTTTGCCATTTCTTTCTCTCCTGTGCCTTTCTTATTGATTGTTCTAGTTTAATAAGTTCAGTGATTCTTGATATTTGGTCAACCCACCTGTTGGAGGATTTTCCACTTTTTCTTTTTCTTTGGATGATTACTTTTTCTAGGCAGTTGCCTTCCCTTCTACATGTGTCCAAAATATTGCAGTATTCTCTTTTCGATTATGTTTATCAGTCTTGTGTGGATATTCAGTTCTTCTAGAACACTTTTGTTTGTTCTCTTTTCTGTCCAAGACACTCTTAACAATCTTCTCCAGCACCAGAGCTCGATCACCCCAATTCTTCTTCTGTCATCTTTTGTCACAGTCCAAGACTCAGAAGCATAGAGAAAGATTGAAAAAAACTAAGGTTTCTACAAACTTAATTGTTGTCTTTTTGGAGATGTGCCTATCTTTCCAAATCTTGGGTAAATCAGTCATTGCTTTTTTAGCTAGTGCTATTCTTCTTCTTATCTTTTTTATATCCATCTTTTTTTGTTATCATCATTCCAAGGTAGTTGAAATGGTTGACAATTTCAATTCCTTCTATATCTATCTCTTCTGCATTGTTTAAAATCATTATTTTCATTTTATCCTGATTTATTCTTAAACCGTGGCTTAGGCTTTCCCATTCTAATTGATTCAGGATGGATTTTAATTCCTGTTTGCTATTATCACGGTGTCATCTGCATATTGTAGGTTAGTGATTGTTCGGTCACCTAATTTAATGCCTCCATTCCACTTTTCTAGAGATCTTTTCATTATAGTTTCATTGTAAAGGTTGAATAGTAATGGTGAGAGTATGCATCCTAGTCTTGATCCTTTTTCAAATTGGAATGCAGGGGATAGTGAGATTTCAATTCTTACTCTTGCTTGATTTCCTTGATATAAGTTCTTTATGAGGGTTATTAGATGGTTTGGCATTCCTGATTCTTGCATGATATCCCATAAGATATCTCACCTCATGCAGTCAAAGGCCTTGGAATAACCTATAAATCATAGATAAAGGTTTAAGTTGAATTCCCTTGCTTTTTCAATTATTTGTCTGATGTTAGATATATGATCTCTAGTCCCTCGACCTTTTCAATCCTGCTTGTTCTTCTGGGATCTGATGGTCTATAAAACTTTGTAATCTCTCCTTAATAATGTGTAGTAAAATCTTGCTGTATGAGATAAGGGCAATGGTGCAGTAGTTTTCACAGTTGTTGTGATTGCCTTTTTTGTAGATTGAGATAATGGTGGAATTGGTCCAGTCATTCGGCCATCTTCCAGTCTTCCAGATTTTGTTGCATAAATCGTGTATCCAGTTGACTGCATTCTCCCCAAGGTTTTTCAAAATTTCAGCTGATATTGAATCAGGACCTGGGGCTTTGTTTTTCCTTAATTTTTTAATTGCTTGTTCTACTTCACTTATGAGGATCTCCGATTCTGTTTCCACGTTTTCCATAGCTCTTCGTCTTCTTGTTGAATAGCCGGATCCTTGTAAAGCTCTGTGATCTTGACATTTTCCTCTGCAATTATATTAAGTTTTGGTTTGAATTTTTTGGTTATATCCTTAACCTTCTTGAATAAATCTGCTGTTTCATTAGAGTTGGAGTGTTTTTCTATTTCTTTACAGATGTTTTGGATATAGCTATTTTTATCTTTTTGACAAGATTTCTTAATAGCTCTATTCAAGTTCAGGTAATTTGGGTTTTGCCAATTTGTTATTTTAATTTGTTTCCTTTTTCAATTAGTTCTAGGGTTTCTTTTATAATCCATTGACTACCATTCTTCTTTTTTATTGGGAATTGTTTGGCTGCAGATTTTGCAATGGTTTGTTTTAGGTATGTCCAATATGATTCAATGCTTTGCTCCTGAGGTGTGCTTTTTTTGTTTCTTGAGCTCTGATTCAATGTCCATTGTAAATTTGTTATCCATTTGTGAAAAGTCATATCTTTTGTTACTGTTATTCTTACTTGCTTTCAGATGGATCTTTAAATTAGAGATTAATAATTGATGGTCTAATCCATAATCTGCTTCTGGCAGTGTTTTGGTGTTATTGATTAATGTCCTCCATCTTCTGTCAATTGAAATGTAGTCAATTTGATTCTTATATCGATTCCCAGGTGCTACCCATGTGTATAGTCTCCTCTTGTGCTGTTTGTACATTATGTTAGCGATTGCTAATTCCCTTTCAATGCAGAACTCCAATAGTTTTTCTCCTCGTTCATTTCTAATTCCCAGTTCGTATTTTCCAACGATTCCATATAAATGATCATCATGTATATTGAATACCACCTTGGCATTGAAGTCTCCTAGAACTATTCGAATGTCCTTTCTTGGTATTGTATCCATAGTTTCATTTAGGTCTTTGTAGAATTCCTCACTTACTTCAATCTTCTGCATTCAATGTGAGTGCATAAACTTGTATCAGGATTGCTGGAATTGGGATGGTGTAATCTTACTGTTATGATTCTGTCACTGACTGGTTTGTATCCTTTTACTGCTTTACTAATGTTTTTATTAACAATGATGACAACTCCCTTTTCACTGTTATGGTCTGGACCAGAGAAAAACACCTTGTTTCCCTTATGTGTTGTAAAATGACCATGTTCTTTCCAGTGAGTTTCAGCCAACCCTAAGATTAGTATCTTATTGTCTTCCATTTCATTCTGTATTATGTCTAGTTTCCCAGTTTGCAGGCATCCTCTGATGTTCCATGTTCTTATCTTGAAAGACTTTCTAAGAGTTATTTTATGATGATCTGATTGATGATTTTGTGGGCTAGGATTGTCATCAGTCTTGTTGACATCATAGTTTCTCAGCCTAGTCAAATTTGGTCTTTGTTGCACATTCCTTTCCCCTCTGTGCTTAGAGGTACCACCTTGGTGTGCCAGGCTGGCAGCTACCCCTCTGTTATAAGTCTGCATCATCATGAAGGTTATCATGGAATAATAGTAGAGTGGTTTCTTGTTGTCTTCTTTACAGCAGTATCCTGGCCAGAGATGAACAGTTAGTCATAGCCCAAAGTTATCACGTTTGAGTCAAGTCAGTCCTCTGGATCTCCACTCATATAGCATGTATAATACAAGAGGTTACGGCTAGTGGCGCTCTGCCCACTGTTAAGTATGTTAGTGGTTAGTTGGAAGAGGAGGAAACAACCCTAGCCCTCGAATACTCTAATAGCTTCAGGGAGAATGGAGGATCTCCTCCTGGGGTTAGTAAGAGAGACAAGAGAATAGATAGAAAGCTTAAAGTAAAGAATCCTTGTTTGGAGGAAAGTTAGTATGAGGGTAGAAGCAATGAGTTGAAGAATAAGAGAAAAGTATGATCAGAAACTTGAAATAGATCATGTCAACATTACTAGCATAATGTGCACAAATTCAAGGAAAGAAGAGGTAAGGAATAAGAAAAGTCTCATTGACTATGTTATTATTGATAATGATGTTTCCTCACTGGTGTAGGACACTACAGTGTACTGATGATTTGAAATTGGAAGTGATCACCATTCAAGTCTTGAGCAGGATAAAACTGAATTTCATATTGAAAAGAAGAACTTGTAAGAAAGTTCTAAAGCAAATAAAAGTTGAGCAGCTCTCAGAAGTGAACTGTAGACTAAAATGCACCAACATTATTCAAGAAAAAATGAAAGAGTTTGAGAACAGAAACCAAACCTTGAAGATTCAGTGGCAAATCCTGAAGAAAACATGGATTGAATCAGCCAGAGAGGCATGTAGTAAGGTTGTCTGCAAGGATAGAAAAATTAGAACTCCATGGTAGACAAAGAAAGTTAAAGAGGCAGTGAAAGAAAAGAAGAAAGCATATCAAAAGTTCCTGGCAAATAAGTCAGCTTGTGCTCTTAGAGAATACAGAGACAATGTAAGAAAGTGGAACACTGTGTAAAACTGGCTAAACAAAAGTCATGGAAGGACTTTGGCAAGAACATAGAAAATAAATATCGAGAAGTGGCAAGATATTCTGCAGGTTGTTGAACAAGCTCAGAAATGGAAGAAAGAGTGCTGTTCAAGGAGTTAGAGATGATAAAGGTGACATGAAAACTGAAAAAAATATATCTTTGATGTGTGAAGTAATTACTTTGCAAAATTGCTAAATGAAACAAGCAGTGACACAGTGATAAAAAAAAACACAACGGGCATGCAATCGGGAATACATATCCATGCTTGAAGTAGAAAAAGGGATCAAAAGCGTGAAATGTTGAAAGGCAACAGGAGTAGATGATATTCAACCAGAAATGCTCAAGTAAGGAGGTATAAGTTTTACAGTGGCTGCACCACATAGTTCAGAAAGTCTGGACAGAGGGATGAATTCCAGATGATTGGAGTAGAGCTCTCATAGTACCCATATATAAAAAGGGAAATACTGAATGTGAGAATTACAAAGGTATTTCCCTACTGCATGTTCCTGGTAAGATCTATGCAAGCATACTTAAGAAATGGCTGAGAAGGATTGTGGAGGAGAAGCTTGGTGCAGAACAAGGTGGATTCAGGCCAAATAAAGACTGTCAGGATCAGATTTTCACTTTACAACAAATAGTTGAGAAATCATGGGAATATAACAAAGATCTGATATTTAAGTTTTGTAGATTTGGAAAGGGCATATGACAAGATGCCAAGAGAAAAGTTATTCAAAACACTACAGTTGTATAGTGTCAATGGAGCATTATATCAAGCAATAAGTAATCTTTATTTGAGTTGTAAGTCAGCAGTTAAAATTGAAGGAAATATAGGAAGATTGATTAGTGTTAAATCTGGTGTCAGACAAGGATGTACATTATCCCCCCCCCCCCCCGTTATTCATTATCCATATGGATCACATTATGAAGGAAAGTGGAATTAAACCTAATATCAAAATTGAAGATGTTAATCTCAGCTTTCTTTTATGCAGATGATGTTATACTTTAATTAAATCTGATATAAGTCTGCAAGATTCCATGACTAAATTGAAAAACTGTTGTAATAGATATGGTATGAAGGTCAGCAATAACAAGACAGATACAATGGAAATAGGGAAGAGCATTGAAAATATCAACTGCATTGTGAATGGAGAACCTATAGAACAAGTTAAACATTTTAGCTACTTTGGCACGATTTTTAATGAAGATGGTAAATTAAATATGGAAATAGACAATAAAATCAACAAAGCTGATTTGGAAGGAAGTCAACTGAATAAATTTATATATGGAATAAGAGTGAAATGACATGATTTTAGCAGGAGACTTAAATGCAAGAATTGGAAACACGAAAATTAATAATAATATAGGAATATATGGAGAACATACTCTAAACAGGAATGGTAAAAAAAATTGATCGACTTTGTAGTTTATAACCTAAAAATAATGAATTCCTTTATAAACATAAAGACATACATAAATATACTTGGCCAGCAAGAGGATGGAAATCAATATTAGATTACTTTATACTAAATGAAAAGACATCAAAATTTTCACTAGATATTAGAGTTCACAGAGGATATGAAATAAGCAGTGACCATTTCCTTGTTAAAATAAAATTAAGATTACCACCTAAATGGCTACAAGTAACAAGAACAGAAAGAAAAATTGAAACATTTGTTTATAAAACTAGACTATTGAATGACACAAATGTACAATGGCTATATGAACAAAGAATTAACCAATTTTGAAACACTTAAATGCAGATACCAAAGAAAACATAAAATTAAACACTGAATTGAAATTAGAAGAATTTCTAAATTACTACACAGAATTGTGGACAGACAAATATTTTAAAAAAGACAATTGGCAAACAATTAACGAAAATGAAAAGGAAATAACTAAAGAAGAATTAGAAATCAGCCTGAAAGAAACAAGAAACGGAAAATCACCTGGAGAAGATAAACTAGGTTCAGAACTATATAAATATGCAGGAACTAGTTTTAAAGAAAGACTCTTATTATTTTTAAATAAAATTTATTCAACTGGTATCCCCCCAATAGAATGGAAAAAAGCAATTGTGATTCCTATCTTTAAAAAAGATAATAGAGATGACCCTAAAAACTATAGCAGTATCAGTATACTAAATTCCTGTTACAAAATATATAGCAGAATCTTAAATAGCAAACTAATGAAATATTCCAAAAACTTTATTTTAGAAGTACAGAATGGATTTAGAAAAGGACGATCATGTATAGACCCGGCCTTTTGCCTAAAATTAACAATAGAGAAAAGAAGAGAATATAATTTAGAAACACATATTGCATTTATTGACTTTGAAAAAGCATTTGACAAAGTTAAAAGAAACATATTATTTAACATATTGAAAGAAAGACAAATACCAAATAATATCCTAAAAGCTATCACAAGTATATATGAAAATAATCAAATACAAATAAGATTAAATCATGAGCTATCATATACAGAAGAGATAAACCAAGGGGTCCGATAGGGATGTCCCCTCTCAGCAACTCTTTTTAATATCTACTTAAATGAAATAATAATAAAATGGAATAAAAATTTACATCAAGGAATTAAGCTTTCTTCTACAGCAAATTTAAACACTCTCCTCTTTCCGACGACCAAATAATAATTACAAATTCTGAAGATAAACTACAGAACGCTATTTTAGATCTAAATGAGATATCCAAAGATTATGGTATGATAATATCAACAGAAAAATCAAAAACTATGGCCTTTAAAGGACAAGATCCAGCAAGAACTAAAATAGTAATAGATAACAAAATCTTAGAACAGGTGAATTCATTTAACTACCTAGGATGTATGATCACATATGAAAATGAAAAAGATATAAACGTAAAAATTGCAAAATATTTAAAAATAACAGGTGTAATTAACTCTATATTTAAACCAAACCTTGTTCAAAAACAAACCAGGCTAAAAGTATACAATACATTAGCCCTACCGGTCTTAATGTATGGAAGCGAAATCTGGACAATAAAACAAAACGACAAACAAAGATTAACAACAGCAGAAATGAAGTTTATGAGAAAAACTGCAAAGTATACCCTATTTGATCACAAAAGAAACAAAGATATTATGAAAGAATTAAACCAAGAAGCAGTAATAGAAAAAATTTAAAAATATAAACATAAATGGATGGAACACGTTCAAAGAATGAAAACAGAAAGATTACCAAAACAAACCTTAAAGTACAAGCCATTAGGAAAAAGAAAACCAAGACGTCCTCTTAAACAATTCAACGATGACTTTTAAGGCCAGAACATGCCATGCTAGGCCTAAGTCCTTGATATGCATGATGATGATAAGAGAGAAATTAGTCAAAACACTAAATTAGCTGTATACGTTTAAACTAATTTTAACTTATGGATTTGAGAGATGGGTTAGAAATAAAACACTTGACCAAAGACTAGGGACTGCAGATATGAGAGTCCTGAGAAATAATGGTGTGAACAGATGGCATCAATGGCAATATTAAAAACAAGGATATTATGAAAGAACTTGACATTACTAGCACCATGAGAGCTAATCTCAGGTGGTATGGTCACTTAAACAGAATGGGAAAGGAAAGATTAGCAAAACAAGTGTTCTTTTCCATGTTAGCAGGAAAAAGACCCAAAGGAAGACCAAGATATAGGTGGATTGATACAGTAAAAAGTGCCTTAGAAGACAGAAGTATATGATCTGATAAAGTTGGAGTCTTGACAGGTAACAGATTGATTTGGAGGAAAATTGTAGATAGGAAGTTAGTGGTGATGTAAGTTTTTCATGTAGTACTATCATATTAGATCTTGAATGATGGCTCTATCAAGACTAGAACTGCTCCCTTGAAGAATTAACAAGAGAACAATATCAAGCAAAAGCACACTTGTACTCTTGGCAAAACAGACATAATATGTTAAGATGCAGATATTAACTTTGCTTAAAAAAGGAATTGAAATATAAAAGAAGAGGTTGAATCTTAAATTAAAATGAAATCAAAGGAGGAAATAAATATTAAATTGTACTATGTTTAAGGTTATTATCTAAAATAGATGGAATCATATTTGTCATAAACAATGTTAAAATATGCCATGTTTAAAGTTGTGTATTATCATGCGAATGAAAGTTCAAAGTTTGCAGTTTGACCACCAAAGATGACGTAATGAGCGATGAATAGGCATTCGCAGAAGATGTAAAAAATTCCCCTAAAAAAGCGATGCGCGTACAGCAGGGAGGTGACGTCACTCGGTGACAGCAAATGGGAGAGCATCGTAGACAATTTTGGAGTGCGGAAAGAGGGCACTATAATGTGGTTTAAAATGGATTCACATCGTTGAGAGAGGCCTCTTTTTTTTGCTTGTTTTGCGTTTTACTCCGGGTTCCTATGGTGTTCCACGGTCGCGTGTGCCCTCCCCGTGGGTCTCCTGCTTGAAGTTCCCGAGAGGATCAGCATGCCTGATACCCGACAAGACGTGTGAAGACGGCAAAGCAGCAGCATGTTACCCGTTGCTGAGCGACGTGAATTGAAGAAAATATAGCACGAGATGACGGCAGTGTTCAAATTTCAGACCATCAGTGTGGATCTAACTGATGAGAAAGCAGCAAAGGATTCCTTTGAAGGTAAATCGTGTTAGAAATGGCAACGCGAAAAGTTCATAAGCCCAGAAGAAACAAATGGCTAATTCGGGACGAGCACATGACGGCAATCCACCGTACAGAAGGACAATCTATAACAAAGAACAGACAGAAGGATTGAGAAATCATCTAACAAGGTGGTAATGTACAAATCTTCCTTTTTTTTTTGTGTTATCTATTGGTGATGAAGGTGTAAAATGAACCGAGTTTAGAAAAGAAGAGAGAGAGAGAGATTTTTGAGACAGTTTCCTGGGCTATGTTAATTGAATTGGACTGATAGCCTACATGCATATGTTGTCTAGACCAAGTTTAATGTGTATGGGTCGTTAGTAGCAGTAATCTAGTTTAATACCGACATCCATGTTTGTGATATAGATGAACACAAGATTCTCATGAGTGTGTTTGAATAGACTGTCTGTTTGATTATTATTGCTCTGCTTTACTTGTATTTTAGTATTAACCTTGATTTGTTTGTTTATATGTGTTGTTTAAATTGTAATGTTCTTAGATAAGTAATAAATGTGTTTTCCCGTGTATACCTGAGTTTGTCTGAGTAAAAGAAAAAAGGGGAATTTAAGATTGTCAAGGCCATGACTGTATACTGAGAACTCAATCTACCTAACTACTTAATCTAAATAAGGTATTACTTGAATTCTGGGAAAGTTTCTTCAGATAAGAGTCTCTATCCTAGAGTTCTGACTGGCGCAGCATAGACAAATAAATTTCGTCAGAGCTCGAAGAGAGAGAGAAAAACGGTCCCAGAAAGTCAGTTTAGAAGCCAGATCTCAGTAGGCACAAGGAGAACAATAGAGGTAAAATATTTAAGAAAACAACGACGTAACAATATCCTGTAAAATCCCCTTGAGATACGTGTAAGGAATTTGATGATGATGGTGGTCATGATGAACTGAGACTCTGACCACATGATGATTGGTGCAAAATTGAGACAAAGAATAGCAATAACAAAAAGAGAGAAAGCAGAAAGAATTGAGAAATGGAATGCTGAAGCTTTCATAAATAAAGAAACTATTAAATTATACAAAGAAAAAATAGAAGACATTAAAGAATTTGAAAAATCAAAATAATATAAAAGATAAATGGAAGATAATTTAAAAAAATTATAAATACATCAGGAGAAATAGAGAAATTATTGAAAAAAATCAAAAAGGAATGGTTTGATGAATACAGGAAAGCAATAGAAATTAAAAATAAAGCAAGAAAGAAATATATACAAATAAATACAAGAGCTAATAGAGAAAAATATCAAGAAAAGAGAAAGGAAGTAAATAAAATAGGTAATCAAAAGAAAAAAAAAAGATGATAATGAGGAAAATAGAGTTAATAAGTGAATATGCCAGCAAAGGAAGGTCGATTGGTAGAGCCTCTGTTACTAATGGCTCATGCAAAAAGTTAAGCAAGTTTGAGCATGGTTAGTAGTTGGAAGGGATCAATCGTTCGATGCTGTTGGCACACTCTCCCTCAATGAGTCTTTGGACTCCCTGGAGGCATCAAATAATAATAATAATAAAAACGAAGAAAGAAGAAAATATTATAAAGAAATTAATTCACTAGCAGAAAATTTCATCCTCAAATAATAGGATGTAGGAATAAAGAAGAGGAAATAACTGAAAAAGAAGTTATGAAGAGATGGAAAGAGTATTTTGAAGAATTGTTATCAGAAGAAGATATTAGTGATAATGAAAGTGAAGATAGGAATTTGAGCGAATTTAGAATAGACGAAGAAAAAATAAAAGAACCAACTTAAGAAGTAGTAGTTAAAATTATAAATCAGATAAAAAAAACTTTAAAGCACCTGGTATAAGATGGAATAACAGGGAAGCTTCTCAAGAATGCTGGGAAAACCATTACTGAGAAAAATCTGACAATTAATAATTGAAATATGGAATGAAGAAAAATTACCACAGGAATGGAAAGTAGGAGTGATTCAACCAATATATAAAAAGGAAGATATACTGAATTGTAGTATTATAGAGGAATTACATTGCTAAATGTAGCATATAAAGTTTTATCAACTTTAATAAATAGAACATTAGGACCATATAATGAGAAATTTCAGGAGATTACCAATCCGGTTTTAGACCAAAGAGATCTACCACTGATAATATATTTATGTTAAAGAATATACATAAAACATGTATGGAATATAACATAGAATTATATCATTACATCAAACCTCCAAGGAGTCCAAAGACTCATCGAGGGAGGGCATCTACACTACAACTCTTTGTCTCACTACTCCACCAACCTTCATCATCTAACACCAATGGCATCTACTGCTGACTACCACTACTAGTACTTTCACAGACAATCACAAACATCCATGCCCACGGCAGGATTTGAACCCACAGCCTTTTGGCTGGACAGCGGATACACTAATCACTCAGCCAACCAGGCTGGCAATATATACTTTATATATTGATTTGAAACAGGCTTTTGATAAAATAAATAGAAAAAAAAAAGATTAATAGTTTTAAAAGATTGGGCATCTTACAAAAATTGGTTAGAATGATTGAAATAACACTAGAAGGATTTAAGGTAAGGGTTAAAATACGAAATAAGTTCCAGAGTGAGACAGAGAGATGTGCTGTCTGCAAGTTTGTTTAATTTGACACTTGAATATATAATAAGATAATATTATTAATATAATCTCAATATAAGAGCCTATATTAATAATAAAATCTGTACAGATTTGTAGCATATGCAGATGATATTGATAATTAGCCGTCAAAAGATTTAGGAAGTAAGTTTAAAGAATTAGATTTAAATGCAAAAGAAATTCGTTTACAAATTAATGAACAAAAAACTAAATATATGCAATATGGAAGAAATTTAAATAGAATAGCTTCTAAATGTAATATAGATGGCTATAATTTTTAATCAGTAAATCATTTTAAATATCTAAGATCCCTAATAACAATAACATAGCAGAAGAAATAAATAATAGAATAATAGCTGGGAAAAACAAATGCTATCACATGCATAAAGGATTATTGGGTAGTAGATAAGAATTCTAAATTAAAAATTTATAAATCGATTATTTAAACATACGGATATGAATCATGGACTCTACCCTAAAAAGAAAAGAATAGGTTAAGGATTTTGAAAGGAAAATAATGAGAAAAATTTATGGACCAATTAAAGAGAAGAATGACAATTGGAGAATAAGAACAAATAGTGAAATTAATGAATTAATAAATGGAGAAGATACTGTTAGATTTATTAAAGGCATAAAGAACAGCAGGGATAGGCCATTTAGAAAGGATGGAAGAAAGTAGAGCAGTTAAAAATACATATAAATGGAAAATAATTGGATAAAGAAGATGAGGAGGACCTAAAAAGTGATGGTTAGATGAGGTTGAGAAACACCTTGGAATTCTTAAAGTTAAGAATTGGAAAAGTACTACACTGAATAGAGTAGAATGGGAAAATATTGTGAAGTAAGCCAAAACCTATAAAGGGTTCTAAAGCTAAAGGAAGAGGAGAGAAAGTAGTCAAAACATTAACTTATTTGTATACAGGATAATGTTCAAATCAATTTTAACTTACCGATATGAGAGCTGGTTAGAAATAAAACACTTGACCAAAGACAAGAGACCACAGATATGAGATTCCTGAGAAAGATTAGGAGTGAGAACAGATAGCATCAATGGCAATATCATATTAAAAACAAGGATATTAGGAAAGAACTTGACATTGTTAGCATCTAAGAATATGTTAGCAGTGCTAACCTCAGATGGTATGGTCATTTAAACAGAATGGAAGAGGAAAGATTAGCAAAACAAGTGTTCTGTGCCAGGTTGGCAGGAAAAAAAACCCAGAGGAAGACCAAGATGTAGGTGGATTGATACAGTAAAAAACATTTTTTTTAAAGATTGATTTGGGGAAAAATTGTAGATAGGAAGTTAGTAATGGTGCAAGTTTTTCATGTAGTGCTATCATATACTGTACACCTCTTGAGGGTACATGTCAGGAATTTGATGATGACAATGATAAACTGGTTATAAATAACTTGGTTATTTATAATCAATTAATTTATTATAACCAAGTGGAAAAACTTTCTATAATCTATTGCAGTATCTTTGAGTGCAGGAATGTACGACTATACTTACTGTTGAATGTGATAAGGGTTGTAGCCATTTGATTCCATTAAAATTTTGATAGTAAGATCTTTGCAAGGATGAAGTTGTGTGCTCTATTAAGAATGTGACAACTCTGATTTTCTTGGAGGTATGATGAGCACAACTTTGATGTGTATATCTGCTAGAGAAATACAACAAGAACTTCTCATTATCAAAATTTTAGTTGAATCAAATGGCTATTGTCATCACATGCAGTGGTTAATAGATTCCTATATTTAAGGATACTACAAAAGCATGTAGGATTCCTATCCCATATATTTCTAAAATTTTCAAATCTACAGGCAGAATCTTAAAGAAGTTTACCTGATACCCATGCATTTTCCTGTTAACAAAATTTCCAATCTCTTACCAACTACATAAGCCTTTTGCCTGTGACTCTAGCCAAGGTTTATTAAATTTCTTGCAAAATATACTTTGGAGAGATAGGCCATTTTGTGGAAAATAGGATTAGTGAACATCAGCATTATACTGAATAACTTAAACTTTAAAAGTCTGGTTTTGTCAAACATGGTATTGAGATCAAACACAGCATCCTCTGGTATGAAGCTCACATTCTCCAAAGAAGCAGTTTAAAATATGAATGTCTTTTCAAAGAAAGTTCTTTTAACACCAGCCTAATTTAAATTGGAATGATTAATCTCTTAACAAATGATTTATTATATATTTAATATGATCTTTCTAGTGAACAGCACTTGCTGTTACTGGTTAAATGATTGTTGTATCTGTCTTATATTCTCTCTCTGAATTGTTTATTTGTCCCACCCCGATGTACTGGCAATTTTGGTTATGAAATATTTGTGCTAATTTCATTAAGTGAAATTATCACAAATACTGTGTCTAATGTATTTTCTCTCCCAATTACTGTCACAGATTCCATTAAAATAAAAATATTGTTCATGAAAGCACCTATAGAAGAAATATATAAAAAAAGAAAACTGTCCATGAGAAAATGATTAGAGTGAATTTGTAAGCTTAGGGGTCATCAATTAATTGGACTGCAATCTTCAGTATAGCATCAAGCAATCTTATAGATTCTGGCTACATGACACTAAATGGGTGAGCAGCATTCCACAGTCTGAAATTTATATGGTGTTAGAAGATATCTTTAGTGGATAAGTACATCAAGTTTCTTGCAGTTGTTTGTGCCACAAAATGCTGGAGATTTAGGTCTGTCAAGTCAAGAAGAAATAATAGTATTTGGAGATCAGATTATTATCAAAGTAAGGGAAAGACGCAAGATCTTCCTTGCAAAAATTAGATGGGACTGTGTTTTGGTAACATTGAAGTTCACAAAGCTTATCCTGATCCTACTGATGAATAGTAAGGATATCAGAATGCAGGACATTAGGATTTTAAGTCAGTGAGAAAAAATTCATTTATGTATAAGAGAAAAAAGTGGATGGAAGTAAGAGGCATCAATAGAAAAGAATTGGAATTGGCAGAAGTATTGGATAAGTATAGCAACATGATTGGTGTTACCACAAAGAAATCAAAAACGAACAAGATTCCTCTAAATAACAAATACAAGATGCATTATATTCACATAATAATGATCAGGAAAAGGAAGAGCTAGAGTATTCAACAAGAAAATACTCTTCATGAATGGCAGGCAACATCAAGTAAGATAATGTGGGCAAACATCAAAATGGGGAAATGGACAATGAGATTTATTTGTGCCTATTATATCACAGAGGGTTCTACTAAGGAAGAAGAAGAGGAATTTTTCAAGTTATTAGAGTAGGCAGCTGACACAAAGAAAATGTTTTTGTCCTTATTAAAAATCTAAAACAGCAGAGAAGGAAATGAATATCCCACATATAAAAATGTTCTGAGAAAATTTCGAGAAAAGGACAAAGATGTAATAATGGTCAATACCTGCTGGATTTTTGTTCAGGAAATGAACTAATCATAATAATATGTTCCAACATTAAGATGTACAAAAAATCACACGTAGAGAAGACGAGAAATAAAATATCATTGACTGTGTTATTCAATTCATTATATGTTTCCTGATATGTATCCTCAAGGGGTACATTGCTTGTTATAAACAGGGCATGTATCTTCCTCTTTAATATATTTCTGCCATTGATGTCAATTGCTCGCTTCTCCATTTTTCAAATTTTCTTTCAATTCTCATATCTGTGGTGTCTAGTCTATGATCAACAGAATTATTTCTAACCCAACTCTCAGATCCACAATTTAAAAAAACTGGTTTGAACACTGAATTGTATACAGTCAGTTTAGTGTAAGTCACATAAAAACTTATTCAACTGGTTCCCTACAATAATAACTGCTTCTGTTGTCTGTTTCTCCATATTTAACTCATCTTCAGTAAAAACGATGCCTGAACAGATGAAATATTTTACTTCTACAGGTTATAGAAGCATAGGTTATCCTGTGCTTCTATAGAATAACCTATATGCAGTGAATAACCAACCTATCCTATAGGTCAGTGGTGTTCAACCTTTTTTTTACTACATGAGCTACTTTTCTATAAAAAGTTATTTGGCAATCTACTCTCTTATATAGATCACGTTCCCCCCAATCCAATATCCGATTATGCACAAATAAACAACTAAAAAAAAATACACACCTAAAAACTTTGTGTATTTAAAAAAATTTTTATCACTTTTAATTATTTTAATACAACAAAAAAAAAAAAAAAAAAAAAAATACATCAGAATAAAATATTTCTCTATTTTGGAAAACCAAAGTTAGAAAAAACAACAGATTGATTACAAACTCACAAGTTACAAGAAATGCTGGTTGATTAAAAAAAAAGTTAATGTGAAATTTGGCATTATTTGAACCTCACAATATTTTCATAATCAAGTTGATATGAAGAAGTGGCCAATCGCAGACAATCATCCAAATGATCATTTGTAATTTGGTTTCTTAATTGATTTCTTAATTGAGCTGCTCATCTGCTGCAACCCTCTTGCTAGAGGATGCTACCGGACGAAGACGAATTGATTTTTTATGACGGTCATATTTGAAAAAGCGGATAAGCATGTTGATCCGAAACATGACAGAATTTTTCACGCAATATCAGATAATATTGGGAATTTTTCATGTGCATACTTCCAAATGATTTCATTGTTTATTGATTTTAAATGTAAACTATTCTGAATGTTTATTATCTCAAGTTCTACTTCAACTTGGTTTATATCAAACAGTCCATAATTTTATTTGAAATTTCTGTGATGTTCAAGTTTTCTTGAAATGGATTATTGATAAAAGATACAATCATTTCAGTTTTATTAAAATCTTTAAATCTTGAATTTATTTCTTCCTCAACTAATTTTATTTCATGAATAAATTCTTTTAAATCATCGCAAAGCATTTCTTGATTTTGTTCAAAAAATTTTAATAAATATGGGAGATGTCTAAATTCGCAGTCATTTATATTTTTCTTTAATAAAAGTAAGTATTGTTGGAAAGTTTTTATTGAACTTAACATGTCAATTAAATTTTTATCTCTGCCTTGTAACTCTAAATTTAAATTGCTTAATTTCGTACAGAAATCTACTAAAAATGATAAGTGTAACAACCATCTTTTATCACTCAATTGTGGTTAAATATCTCCTTTTTCATCAAGAAAATTGTTTAGATCATTAATTAATACAAGAAATCTTTCTAAAAATTGACTTCTGGTGAGCCAGCGAACATTATTGTACAACAGAAGTTCCCTATCATCATCTGGCTGTAATTTAAATAACCGGCATTGCAGGGTTTTTCCTCGAACAGAATTTACAATTTTAAATGTAATATCCAAAACATCTTTTGTGTTTAATCTTTTACTACACAGTACTTGGTGAATAATACAGTGGTACGTTAAAAAATCTGGATATTTGCCGTTTTTACATAATGAAATGAAGCCTGATTTATTACCTATCATTGCAGGAGCACCATCAGTAGTAATAGACACAAGTTTAAAAAGCGGAAGTTTGTGTCTTTTCACAAATTCATCAAATGCCGAAAAAATGGCTTCTCCCCTAGTCCTACCCAATAATGGTATAATTTTCAAAAGTTCTTCTTTACTTGAATAATCTTGAAATACCATTCGAATAAATACCATTAACTGAGCAATATCAGTGAAGTCGTTTGATTCATCAAATTGTAATGAAAACACAACACACTGGTGAATGTCTGACATTAACCTGGCCTGGAAACTTTTCTCCGGCAATTGGAACTCTTCCTTTCGGCAATTTGAAACCTTGTCTGCGGCCTAGTAGTCGTCTCTGTCTAGCGATGTCTCGAACCGAGAAGCTCCTTTCTGGAAGCGGGAACTCCTCTCTCAAGCAACGTGGATCCGGGAAGTCTCTCTGACGGCAACTCTGGACCAGGCGGCCTCCTCTTTGACAGCAATTCTGGAACCGGGACCTCTTCTGCTTGCTTCAGTCCCTTTTTATTAGGCCTTCTCTGAGACCTTGCATGAAGTTTGGAAACTCCCAAAGAATCGGTATGAGTTTTTCATCTTAAGTTTCAAGTTCAGCACGCCTTTTGTTCTCCTCCACTTTCTTTTGATTGTAAGTTGCCAGCCATCGGAAAGTTGTTTGAACTCTTTCTGACTGACTTCGGAGATGTTTACACTTAGAAGAGCATGCAAGCCTTTCTCATACATACAAGTTTCAATAACAATCTTTCGAATGCCGCCATGTACAGCTTCGGCGACAAAAACATTGTCTTTGTTTTTAACACTCTAACATGTTCTTATTTAAGCAGTATATACAGTTAGCTTCAAAAGAGTTATTTACAAAAACATCTAATACAAACTATACCGAGACAAACAAAGTTTATTTTTTTACAATATTCACATGGGACTTAACTTAAGTAAAAAATCGATGTAATGTGCTTTGGAATATTTAATCTACAATCGAGTTTTTACACTTTGCTTATAATTGTATTCTCTCGGCTTGCTGTTTGACTTCCACTGATCCAAATTAATTCATTTACCCGGACTTATAAGAAAAATCACCAATTTGACAATTTTAATGAAAAATAAACAAACAATAGCAATACGCTTTAAGCGAATTAAAAAATAATACAAAATAATGATAAATAAAATATTATGTTTCAGTTTTAATTAAATTTGTAAGTATGGAGGAATACACAAGAGATCGACCAAAAATCGCTTTGCAATTGACGGGCTGAACACCCCCTGCTATAGATTATCCACTGCATCTGAAGTTTTCAGTGTTTCTGCATGTTGTCATAGTCAGTCTTTTCTACTAACAAATTTGTATTTTTATATCAAATTTGTTACAGCTGTTATTCAATTTAGTTAAAGAATCCTGGAAACTTACACTGGATTTATTTACGATTACAATTTCATCTGCATAAATAAAAGAGTTAAGTGTTAAATATCTCCAATTCTGACATCAAGTTTAATGTCACTTTCATAATGCAATCCATACATATGATGAATAAGATTGAATATAGTGTACAACCTTGTCTCACACCTAATTTTGCATCAAACCTTCTTCCTATACTCCCTTCAATTTTATCTGCTGATTTACAACTTAAACAGACTAAGTTTAAGTACAATTAGTACAAGTACTAATTAGTACAATAAATGGGGGGGGGGGGGGTTGAGGCAACCTTCCCCCCACAACGGCAGTAGTGGTACCTTGTGGTACATTGCTGGTGCTTCAGACAAAAGAAGCCCCGGAGATGAATCATGAATCAGTAACATGAAGCCTCTCAAACAAGGCATCCAAAGGTACCAAGCCTCCTGGACCACTTAGCAACTATGATGAATCTTCTTCTCTCTTCCATCATCTATGTGGATGATGATAAGGCTGAATGAACTCTTTCCACTTCTGTCTGTCCTGGGAGAGTCCGAACAATTCTCTCCAGTTTGGTGTCGCTTGTTGCAATTTGGTTTTCAGGTCCTCTTTTATTTTGTCTATCCATCTAATTCTGGGCCATCCTTTGGATTTTTTACCTTCCATTGTATTCAGGGCTTTAGATGGCAGTCTTTCTGTTCCCATTCTGGTCACATGGCCAAACCATCGCAGTCTTCTTTCTTGGATTTTGTCTATTATTGTTATTTCTTGTTTTAGTTGTTTCCTTATGTCTTCGTTTCTTAGTCAATCCAGCAGAGATACTCCAAGTAATCTTCTTAACCAACCCATTTCAGTAACTAATAATTTTTTCTCTTCAGCCTTTTTGAGATTCCAGCATTCATTTCCATAGCAGAGTATTGGGAGGCCCATTGTTTCATAGATTCTTACTTTTGTTACTTGTTTGATGTCTCTTGACTTCTATATTTTATTAAGTCATCCAAAAGTTTGGGATGCTTGACTGATTCTTCTGTTTATATCTTTTACAATTTCACCATTGTACTCACAAGTAATGCAATGTCGTCTGCAAATTTTAAATTTGCTACATTTTTCCCATATATTTTGATTCCGGAGTCTTCATTGTTTAAGGCCTTATTGGTTGCTTCTTCCAGTGTAAGATTGAACAGGTCAGTGACAGACTGCATCCCTGTCTTACTCCATTCTCTGTGTGGAACCAGTTGGTTAAGGCGTCCTCCATTCGTACTGCACTTTCAGATTTCTCATACAGATTCTTTATTATTCTTATGGTTTTGTTGGGAATTCCAAATTCTTCCATAGTTCTCTTCTATGGATTGAATCAAATGCCTGACGAAAGTCTATGAAATTTATATAGCAACTTTTGTTGTACTCTAGTGCCTTTACTATTAGCTGTCTTAAGGTGAATAGTTGATCAACTGTGCTTCGCCCTGGTCTGAAACCGGCTTGTTCTTCTCCTAGTGCCAGTTCTATATATGGCTTAATTTGTTTTTGGAGTATTTTCATAAAAACCTTACTTGGAATACTGAGGAGGCTAATGCCTCTTAATTATTGCATTCTGTTTTTTCTCCTTTTTTTGTATATAGGAGTTATGACTGATTTGGTCCAATCAATAGGCATTGCTTCATTGTAGATCCTTTCAAAAAATGTTTTTAATGGTTCCAAAAGTTGTTCCTTTCCTGCTTTTAAGAATTCTGCATGTATTTCATCAATGCCAGGTGCTTTCCTGGTTTTGAGTTTTTCTATGCTGCGTGCTATTATTTCTTTGGTAAAGATATTTGTTTCCCCTTCCATTTCAGTGGCTGGAATCGTAATATCCTGGGAGCTGTTTTTATTATATAAATCTTTGAAGTATTCTTCCCATCTGGCCATTCTTTTTGTTTTACTTTCAATTAGTTGTCCCTCTTTGTTTTTGATCATTATAATTTTTGTTGTCCGTGTCTTACTAATTTGGTCTATTTGTTTATATAACTCATGAAGGTTATTTTCTTTTGATAGCTTTTCTGCCATTTTGCATTTTTCTTCTAACCAGTTATTCTTGTCTCTTTTACATAGTTTTCTAATTTCTCTGGTTAATATTCATTTCTGTTATAGTTTTATGCTTTTCTTTTGATTGCTTAACCTTTTTACTTCATTCGAGATCCAATCCTTTTTACTTCCTCTTTCTGTGTAACCTATTGTTTTTTCTGCCGAATTTAATATTATTTCCTTTAATTTGCACCAATGTTCTTGGTAGTTCCTTCAGGTTTTTATCTAGTTCTAGTTGATAGTTTCTTAGAATATTGTTGTCTTGTAGTTTTTTTTACATTCAGTCTCCTTTTGACTCTAAAAGTGCTTCCAGATTTTAACTTAATTCTTAGGTTTGATAATACTAGCTTATGGTCTGATCCACAATCTGCAGAGAAGGATCTGCAGTTTAGGATACTTGATTTCAATATGATACTATGATGAATGCAAAACTTAAAAAGCTCCATACTGGCTTGATTGTTGCCTGGAATAACAAAGATCGCATTACTTGTTTGGGTGGAGGGCAAGCTTTGAAAAATAAGTTACAGTCCCCTAAACAACACTCTCTCAAGATATGTTCCCTAACATAGGACTATCTAAATCCAAAACCGAAGTCATCGGCAAAATAGCCAAAGACAAAGTAATTGACGTCTTGGCTCTCTAAGAAACCAGGAAAACCATGTGCCTGACACAGCCCTCAAATAGACTAAAGATCCCAGGCCTAATTCTCGTGTCTTATAACTGCCATCCCGAGCATGGCCCGGCAACCTATATCCGACCTGGCCTCAAGGACATAACCCAATGTGTACCTGATGCAGAATACTCCATAGGTATTAAAGCTCAAAACACTACAATCTACAATATCTACAAACCACCATCGCAATCCTGGCCTTCAGATGGACTGGCCACCACCTCACACCCTGCTATCTATATTGTGACTTCAACTCTCATCACACCATGTGGGGCTATTCCTCTAACAACAAAGATGGTAATAATTTAGTTAACTGGATGGATACATATAACCTGTATTTGATTTACGATGCCAAGCAGGAAGGCATTCTCCACTCAGCCAGATGGAACAGAACCTACACCCCAGATCTGTGCATAGTCTCTAAAGACTCTGAAGACCACCCTTTGCCAACAACCAGAACCATCCTCAACAGATCCCCTAATAGTCAGAATTGTCCTACATTAATAGAGACAGGCACATCAATCCCAGTCATCAGCGAAACACCAAACGCTAGATGGAACCTTTGCAGGTCCAACTGGAATGCATTTCAGAAACAAATCAAGCAAACCATTAGAGCAATTCCACCAGGAGAATTGCTCTCCAAGATTTGTTAAACTAATCAAAACTGCAGCCAAAGTTTCTATTCCTAGAGGCTACAGAAAACAATACATCCTATGCTGGAGTAGAGAAATTGAGGAACTTTTAGCCAAATATGAGGAAACTGAAGACCCAACTGTTGCTAAGGAGCTCATAGCAACCCTGGATAAAAACAGAACGGAAAGATGGATCTCAACCATCCATGAGCTCAATTTCACCATTTCTAGCCGGAAAAGCTGGTCACTTCTGAGAAAATTAGATGGAGCAGAATGAACAACACACAAAACAACAGAGATAACTCCTGATCAAATGGCTAATCATTTATTGAAAACCTCCAAGATATGTCCCAGCTCTATAAGGAAAATTACTGTGCAATCTTTCATGTGCAATTACGGGACCCAAGCTTCCTGAAATTGTACATCCAGTATCTCGGGAAGAGGTACAGGTATCCTTAAAACTCACCAAGAATGGCAAGGCTGCAGGAGTGGATGGTATCCTCCCTGAGTTTCTAAAACATCTCGGTCAACAAGGCCAAACATGGTTGGCCACCCTTTTCTCAGAAATTATGACTGGTAAACTACCAAATCTGTGGAGGGAGAGCCAAAATAATTGCCGTGCCCAAACCAGGGAAAGATCCAAATGATGTGAAAAATCTATAACCTATATCCTTGCTTTACTTAAATCTGGAGCCACTTTCAATGACATAACATCAGCTTATGACACAGTCTGGATCAGGGGCTTCCTCCTAAAGCTACGAAAAAAAGGTGCAAAACAACTTTCCTGCTTTTTGAATCCATTCTCTCCAACAGAAAGATCAGGGTCCATATTGGCAGAAAAAAGAGCAGGCCCAGATTCCTTCGCAACGGTCTCCCTGAGGGTTCTGTGTTATTCCCTTTACTTTTTAACATCTACATGTATGACATGCCACACACCAGCTCAAACAAATATATGTACACTGGTGACCTAGCAATCCTACATCAATCTATCTCCTTTGCCAACCTGGAATCAACCTTGAACACCCTGGAAGAGTACTTCAAGCAATGGTACTTGAAGCCAAATCCAACAAAAACTGTGTCCAAAGTATTTCGCCTGAACAATGCAGAGGCAAATCAACACCTCAACTTTTCTTTCTGTGAAAAAATGATAGAATACAAGCCTCATGCGAAATACCTTGGAGTGAGCCTGGACAGAAGCATAACCTATAAAAGGCACATCACCAACCTGTTCAACAAAATTAAAATGAGAAACAATATCATTTCAAGGCTTGCTGAAACAACCTGGGGTTATGGTGCAGGTCCTAAGGTCGTCTGCACTAGCCCTCGCATTCTCTGCAGCAGAATATTGTGCCCGTCTGGGAAAGAAGTGCACACACACTAACATTATAGACACCCAGCTAAACTCTACCATGTGCACAATTAGTGGAACAGTGAGAAGCACCACTCTCTCCTGGCTGCCTGTCCTATATAACATTGCTCCACCAAACATATGGAGAAGACAAGTCTCAATTAAAGAATTTAATAAAGCAATGAGCAACCCACTCCTGCCCCTGCACCAGACTCTCATAAATCCACCTAGTCTTTGCCTAAAATCTAGAGAGCCTCTCTGGTCCATGGACAAACTCTCTTCAGCTGCCCTGCCATCAATACCTGACATGTGGGGAGAATACTGGTCCAACAATCTCTCAACAAACAGCTTCCTGATACAAGATCCCTGTGCTCTGCAGCCTGGTTTTGCTCTTCCCAGGAGGATTTGGTCATCAATCAACTGGATCAGAACTAACCGGGGCAGATGTGGCTACCTACTACATAAATGGGGGGCTGTTAGACCACCCTTATTGTGATTGTTCTCCCGTGGCTCAGACGATTACTCATTGTGAACGCTGCCCAAGGTACTATTTTCATGGTGGTGGTGGCATACAGGACATTCACAAGGTGATGGATGAGGCCTTAGATTGGCTTTCCAGGTTGAGCATTGACTTGTAGTTGTTCTGTATTCCTTTTGCCATAAGAATAAATAAATAAATAAAGTACAATAAGTGGAACATTGTACAATGTTCCACTTATAATTGTATCACTGAAAAGCTTTTCTCTTAGCATCTTGTCCTATGCTTCTCCCAAACTACAAAAACCTATGTCGAGATCCCTGTTACATTCCCACAATTTCTCACCTATCTGTCGCAATACAAATCCCTGATCCTGACAAACAACTATTTAGCTTGAATTTTATTTTAGTCCAAGTTCCACTCCACAATTTTTCATATGTTCTTATGAAGTATGTTGCATAAATTTTACTTGGAATCGTTAACAGTATATATCAATATTCTACCTCAAGTAGTGATATATATATTTCTAATTATATTCCTTTTGAATATCTTACAGCACTATTCTTTCACTTGTTTCATTTAGCAGTCTATCAAAGTAATTACTCCAGACATCCAGGAATATCTTATTAATGTTCAGTTTTCATATCACCTTTATTATTTCGAATTCTCTCACAATACTCTTTCCTCCGTTTTGAAGCTTATTCAATAACTTCCAGATATCACCTTCATAATATTTGCTTTTCCATGTTCTTATCTGTGATTTTTGTTTAGCTACTTTTTACACACAGCTTAGCCACTCATATTTTTCTCAGTATTCTTCTAATGCATCTGCTGGCTTACTTGCTAGGAAATTTTGATATTCTTTCTTCTTTTCCAAAACTTTCTTCTTTGCTTTAAACTGTTTCATGTGCATTTCATTGAGTTCTGATTTTTCTATCCTTGCAAGCAACTTCATGCTCCCTAGTGAATCAATGTTTTCTTCAGAATTTACCACTGAAACTCCAAGGTTGGGTTCTTGTGCTTGAGCTATTTCATTTTTTCTTGAATAATATTTATGTATTTTAGTTTATAGTCACCTTTAAAAGCCATCAAATTTAATTATTTTTAAAACTTTCTTACATATTTTTCTTTATTATGATAGTTTTAAGTAAGGTAAAAATAAATATCCTAAATGATAATTGGAGTTCCAATTTCAAATTCCTTGTATATTCTTGTGTTTGGAACCAGCATGAAAATATCGTTATCAACAATACAGTCAATAAGCCTGCTTTTTTTCTCGTGTCTTCTCTCCATCTGAATTTGTGAACATCTTCATGTTGAAACATGGTATAAGTAATAACTAGACCATGTTTTGAACAGAAATCTAGTAGGCACTTCCATTATTATTATTAGCTTTGCAATTTCTCTAAATTTTCCAAACCATTCTATATGCCTGAGAATTATTTTCTACTTTTCTACCATGCTGTTTAGATATAGGCACAATCATTGAAAATGTCAAATGTGTTGTGAATGGAGAACCTGTGAAACAAGTAAAACATTTCAGCTACTTAGGCATGATTTTTAGTGAAGATGGAAAATTAAATATAGAAATAGACAACAGAATCAGCAAAGCTGGTATGGTGGGAAGTCAATTGAATAAATTCATATGGAATAAGAGAGAAATTAGTCGGAACACTAAATTAGCTGTATACAAGACAGTGTTCAAACCAGTTGTAATTTATGGATATGAGAACTGGATCAGAAGTAAAACACTTGAACAAATACTAGAGACCACAGATATGAGAGTCCTAAGAAAGATTATAGGCATGAACAGATGGCATCAATGGCAATATCATATTAAAAACGAGGATATTAGGAAAGAACTTGACATTGTCAGCATCCAGGAATGGATTAGCAGAGCTAATCTCAGGTGGTATGGTCACTTAAACAGAATGGGCAAGGAAAGATTAGCAAAACAAGTGTTCTCAGCCAGGTTGGCAGCAAAACGACCCAGAGGAAGACCAAGATATAGGTGGATTGATAAGGTACAAAGTGCCTTAGACGATAGAAATATAAGATCTAATAATGTTGGAGTCTTGACAAGTAACAGACTGATTTGGAGGAAAATTGTAGATAGGAAGTTAGTAATGATGTAATTTTTTTCATGTAGTACTATCATATCCTGTACACCCCTCGAGGGTACATGGCAGGAATTTGATGATGATGATTATGATGATGAAGACTGTTCCTGGAACCAGCCTCACTCTAAAAAACGTCTTAAATCTCAACAAATTTGGGTGCATGAGACTGCCCCAAATTTGGGAAGCTTGCATCCTAAGAACATTTTATTTTTTATGGATATTTCTGGGAACATATTTTTTATGTTCCCGGAAGATGGCAACGTAACATTGCCGAAATATTGGAAGGTATTGATTAAAGTTTTTTAATTAATATTTTGGTATACGCTGTCATTTCCTGAAAAATTTCAAGTCATGTGTAACCAATGTATACGTTTATCTACAAGAACTACTTGAAACTAACAAATTTATCTTCATGTTTGGTGTTGAATGCTATCAAAACTCCTTTTCCCTGAAAACTATTGCCCAAATATAACTTCCTGTATTTATTATTTAGAGGATCTCAACTAATTTAGTCTTATTTGTCTGAGTAACATTAATAATGCCTATGTGGTACTTTCTCTAGTTCTTCTACCAGTTTGATTTGTTTTTCATTGTTATGTATTTCTTATATTGATAGTGCCTATCTACAATTCTTCTGACACTGTTCATTCTAGCAACTGACTTTTCACTGTTCACCCTGGGTTTTTGATAAACAGCAGGAGGGGGGGAAGGCAGCATGTTTAACTGGGTAACAACTTTACCAACATGAAATTTCACACCATACCATCACGTTTATTTCAGTTTAAGCCAATACAAAATACAGCTCAGTTGGATAATTCCCAAATTTCCAGCCCATCCTCAATCATTCAGTACTAGATATCTAGTAATGGAATGCACTGCATGCAGATGAGAAGTATATTATTGTTGATGGCAAAAATCTTCACACTTGTTTCTGAACAAGTGTGAAGATTTAGTTTTGAAGAGAATAAAATGGAGTGTCATACTGAAAAGAAAAGTTTAAAAATAAAGTGGGGCAGCTTTTAGAACCGTAGAATCTAAATATACAAATATTACAGAAAAAATGAGTGTTCAAAAACAAAAACCAAACTTTATAGACTTAGTGACATACTCTGAGGAAAACATTGATTCAGCCAGATAGTAATGTGGTGAAGTTGTCTATAAGGATAGAAAAATCAAAACTCCAAGGTGGAGTCATGAAAGTTATGAGACAGTTGGTCTTGTTAACTTCCTGAAAGGTAGCAAAAGATTCCAGCTAGTGAAAGAGCTTAGAAATGGAGGAAAGAGAAGTATAAATGGAATTAGAGAGGATAAAGGCAACTTACCTGAAAATAAAAATAATCTATAATTTCTTTGAAAGACTTAAATGAAACAAGAAATGAAAAAACAGTGGCAGAAAATATTCAAGAGAAATGCAATCAGAAGTACTAATTATTACCTAATGTAGAAAAATCCATCGAAACTTTGAAATCTAGAAAAGCAGCTGAAGTAGATGATATTCAACAAGAAATGCTCAAATATGGAAGTAGAAAAGTGAATAGTAATGTCTGTATTACGTGTAGTTAGTTTATCATGATGATAAAATATTCCATAAAAATGTTTGTGCTAAATTTATCAATTTTTTTTTTTTGCATTTTCTTTTACAATACTTATTTGTGCTATTTAACAAATTACTATAATTATTTTTTAAATTGTTACAATTATTATGCTAAATAAAATTCTCATAATTATTACTTTAAAAAAAAATTTCATGCAGTTCTTAAAGATTTTCTCAATTAAATCTTTACTGGCAACTTTCTATATTAAAGTCTATATTTAATTCATCCACACGTCGTACTTTTTTTCCACCAGTAGGGAAAAAAAAAAAAAATTCCATATATGAGAAGCCTTATAGCTTCTTGCATATGAAAATATGACTTCTGCATTACCTCAACCTTGGTGTCACCTCTGGGACTGGTTCCCACTAATGAAACCTCAATATAGGTTGAAACCAGTCTGGGTAGTGACCCTTCCCATAATGCATAGCATTATACATGTCTGCAAGGATATGCGCTTTGCATTATGGGATACTAAGACAAGTGATGTGAAGACATTAGCTTCTATATACAAGTTGCCCCAGTCCTGAAAATATTTCAGGCACAAACTTTGTTTGCTTACACCTGGAATAAAGGATTAAACCAAATATATAATTTCTTGGTATCTTTAATTTATAGTATAACCAAGTGGAAACACTTCCGACAACTTTTTTGTAGCAGAATCAATCTGCTGTCTAGTAGCTGATGTTTGTATTAGAAATGTCTCTATTAATGTCTTTTCAAACTGACAATGATATTCTTCTAAAGATCTAGAGTTGCAGTCTTCCTCCAGTTAATCATCATCATGCATATCAAGGCTTTAGGCCTAGCATGGCCTGTTCCGGCCTTAGAAGTCATCACTGATCGTTTAAGAGGACGTCCTGGTTTTCTTTTTCCTAATGGCTTGTACTTTAAGGCTTGTTTTGGTAATCTTTCTGTTTTCATTCTTTGAACGTGTTCCATCCATATATGTTTTTTAATTTTTTCCTATTACTGGTTCTGGTTTAATTCTTTCATAATATCTTCGTTTCTTTTGTGATCAAATAGGGTATACTTTGCAGTTTTTCTCATAAACTTCATTTCTGCTGTTGTTAATCTTTGTTTGTCGTTTTGTTTTATTGCCCAGATTTCGCTTCCATACATTAAGACCGGTAGGGCTTAATGTATGGAAGTATACAAATGTATTGTATACTTTTAGCCTGGTTTGTTTTTGAACGAGGTTTGGTTTAAATATAGAGTTAATTACACCTGTTATTTTTAAATATTTTGCAATTTTTACGTTTATATCTTTTTCATTTTCATATGTGATCATACATCCTAGGTAGTTAAATGAATTCACCTGTTCTAAGATTTTGTTATCTATTACTATTTTAGTTCTTGCTGGATCTTGTCCTTTAAAGGCCATAGTTTTTGATTTTTCTGTTGATATTATCATACCATAATCTTTGGATATCTCATTTAGATCTAAAATAGCGTTCTGTAGTTTATCTTCAGAATTTGTAATTATTATTTGGTCGTCGGAAAGAGGAGAGTGTTTAAATTTACTGTAGAAGAAAGCTTAATTCCTTGATGTAAATTTTTATTCCATTTTATTATTATTTCATTTAAGTAGATATTAAAAAGAGTTGCTGAGAGGGGACATCCCTATCGGACCCCTTGGTTTATCTCTCCTGTATATGATAGCTCATATTTAATCTTATTTGTATTTGATTATTTTCATATATACTTGTGATAGCTTTTAGGATATTATTTGGTATTTGTCTTTCTTTCAATATGTTAAATAATATGTTTCTTTTAACTTTGTCAAATGCTTTTTCAAAGTCAATAAATGCAATATGTGTTTCTAAATTATATTCTCTTCTTTTCTCTATTGTTAATTTTAGGCAAAAGGCCGGGTCTATACATGATCGTCCTTTTCTAAATCCATTCTGTACTTCTAAAATAAAGTTTTTGGAATATTTCATTAGTTTGCTATTTAAGATTCTGCTATATATTTTGTAACAGGAATTTAGTATACTGATACTGCTATAGTTTTTAGGGTCATCTCTATTATCTTTTTTAAAGATAGGAATCACAATTGCTTTTTTCCATTCTATTGGGGGGATACCAGTTGAATAAATTTTATTTAAAAATAATAAGAGTCTTTCTTTAAAACTAGTTCCTGCATATTTATATAGTTCTGAACCTAGTTTATCTTCTCCAGGTGATTTTCCGTTTCTTGTTTCTTTCAGGCTGATTTCTAATTCTTCTTTAGTTATTTCCTTTTCATTTTCGTTAATTGTTTGCCAATTGTCTTTTTTAAAATATTTGTCTGTCCACAATTCTGTGTAGTAATTTAGAAATTCTTCTAATTTCAATTCAGTGTTTAATTTTATGTTTTCTTTGGTATCTGCATTTAAGTGTTTCAAAATTTTATATACATTGGGTCTTATTTTATATAAATCATGTTCTAAATTAGAAACAAATTTGTTCCATGATTCTCTGTCTTTTTCTGACTTCTCTTTTAGCTATGGCTCTTATTCTTTTATATTCTATTTCATCTTCTAATCTTTTACTGCTTAATCATTTGTGATAGGCTTCTTTTTTCTTTTTGATTATTTTGATTCCTCCAGTTAATAAAATAATAAATACACACAGTATTCCTGAGCCTTCCCAATAACTAGCATCTAAGAACTAATAATAGCTACTACTAATATACTAATAATAGCATAAAATTGTTTATTTTTTGCTGCTACCACATGCCATGATATGTAGGAAAGCCGTGCATGCCATTAATGGATTTGTTTAATTTCACATAGAAATGATTCATTAATCACAATGGCAATAGTGTACATTATCTAATTCTTGGTCCACCCACTACTAATGTAACAGAGTTTCAAAAAATATTTTATCATAAATAGGATTAACAAAAGCATTCTTAAGTACAAACAGCAAAATTCAACTAGAAAATAACTTACCAAAATATCTAATTTCCCATAATGATCAAGAGTCTTCTTCATGACCTCTTTTGCATCATTTTCTATAGTCAGATCACCAGGCACCAACAAAATCTAACATGAAATATATTATTATTACTACACATGTACTTCCAAACTCAATGTGGAAGATACACAATAACATACATTTGAAGTTCTGAGATTTCTGTGATTATGTTGAAATTCTTGCAATTTCTGATATACAGAGCAAATAATTTTAAGATAAAACTATTAGTTTTAATTTCTCTACTAGCTTTGTATACCTTTTCAAAGAAGGTCAAAAAAATTTTTGTAAGAAACTCTCCTTATTTGGTTTTCAAATAAGGAGAGTTTCTTAGAAATCAGTTAAACAATCAGAATGTATCAAAGCTGGAATCTTATTTGTCTGCTTTTATACAATGCTGTTATTGCACTTCAATTCCAGCTTTGGTCTAGTAAAGGTTCTCTGGTTGTTATCTCCCAAACTCTTCCAAACTGTACACAAAAAAAAGTATATGAAACTAATAGGGAAGCAGAAACTAATAAAATTTTGCCTTAAAATTATGTTGTCTTTATATGGGAAATGCAAAAGAAACTAACAGACATTTACGAGGGATGTCCAGAAAGTAAGTTCCATTTTTAAATATTTTCACTGCAGCACTGCAATCGCAGTGGTGCGTAGACATTCTCACAGTGTGTACACGTCTTGGTGTGTGTGTGCGTGTGTGTGCGTGCGCGTTTATAATGTCTAAGAAAATCGAATTGCCCGCCGCATGTGAAATTAGGTCAGTTATCCATTTCTTGAATGTGAGGACATTAAAGTAGCTGAAATTCATCGGCAAATTATTGAGGTTTATGGAGAAAACACGAGTGATGTGTAACACAACAACTTCTGGCCACCTTCGGCTGGGAACAATTCCATCATCCCCTATATAGTCCTGACCTCGTGCCAAGCAACTTTCACCTGTTCACCCTCCCACTCACACAAAAAAAAAAAGGAGCACAATTTTTGAAGACAAAACAATCCTTTTATTTCTCTTTAATGATGTCCACCATTTAAACAAACAATGAAAGATTTTTTTTTTTCAAATCTCATTTCACAGCCTTTTAAAACTATTCTGTGTTCAAGAATATTAGAGATAAAAATGAGAATAAAAGAAGTGGAATGTTTATTTTTCAATAAAAAATTTTTTAACTTACAAGAATTATTAATTATTACATAATCATAGTTTGCAATACACTTTTTGAAGTACCTACATGAAAAAAGAAGCTAATACCAGAAATAAGGGTGAGAAAATTTTGGTAATGATTAGCTTGACTTATCAATATAAAGATTATAGACATTGAGACTTGGTTGACAAAGAAACATAGTTATAGGATGTGAATGCAAAGGACACTGCATTTCAAGAGAGAACAAAGAGAGAGAGAAGGATTATGAGGAGGGGGAGAATTGTTGATTATTACAGAATTACACCAAATTAACTGGAAGGCAGGACATCTGAGACTATGTAATGTGAGATACAAGCCAAAATATATAGTCAGATGCTGCTGTAGGTCAGGGGATGGGAAGCAAAGGAAGATACAGATGATATACTTTGGTAAGTTAGCTCAATGAACACAGGGCAAGCATTTATTACAGGGAGCTTTAACTCTAGAGACAGATTGAGAAGAAGGAAACAGGAACTGATCCAGCTATGTAGAGATAATTACCTAAAGCAACATCATGTTAGAGGTTTAATGAAGTATTCATAGCACTGAAAGAATTAAAAACTATTTAATTCTTCCAATATTTCATATCGGTCACTGAGGCATCTTCAGGGAGTACAAACTAACAAAAAGTGCTGGAAGAATGAAAATAGTTTTTAATCCTTTCTTAGTGCTGTGAATACTCCATTAATGACATCTGCCCAGCACTTAAGCCTTAACACATTAGATACCCAAAACAATGTGTGATGGGAGGACGTTAAGAAATATCAATGTGAATAAAGACATGGGACTGGAAGAGCTATTCGTCTGTGTGCTACAGGACAATGCAAGAAAAATGGCAGTCCTTAACCAAATATAAGCCTCAGCATTAGCAAGGTCCCAAGAGTAGAAAGAAATCAAAACAGTTCCTTTTACATAAAGAAAGTTTCAAAACAAAGGTACTGTAGTAAGAATTCGGGAATGGGTGGACAGGAATATGATACTTTATGGGAGAGAGAACTTCACACAGTTGTGATGTTCTGAATTATAGGAAGCCAATGTAGGGAAATGTAAGGGCAATGAAACAGATCTTCATTTACTTGTTTTCTCTAATAATGTGGCAAGAGTTGAAGGAAATGACTATAGTATGATAATGCTTAACTTTGCAAAGGAACCTATTACAGAATACACTAGAGCAAATGGGAATGAACAAGAAGCTGGTGACATAGATAAGATGGAAGCTGGAAGACTTCAGAGAATAACATTTGATGAAGATGACTTGACAGTGAGAGACAATTCAAAATGAAAGACTACAAGCTGTGTATTACACAAACCTGGACTACAAAAAACTGAGGCTCTGGGAGTAGTGGCAAACTAAGTTGATGTTCAAGACATAATGCAAAAGCGTGACAAACAGTTCAAAGGATCACCTTGATCCTTTAATAATCACATTCACAAGTACAGACAAGGAAGTTTTTGAACTTCAAAAAAAAGTTCATATATTCATTTTTTATTAATGCATCCTTCGGTCTCATTACCAGCACTGTTTCAAAATAGATATTGTTCAATATTAAGCAAATACATTTAATGCTTGTTGAAAGGATATTTTGTTACCTTTAATTACCTTTTCTTTGCTATGACTTACCATCAGTTATAACTCTATATGCAATGTTGTATTACAATGTTCCTACATCTCTGACTAAAGAAATCTGAGTTTAAAATATTGCTATCTGTATGTGTAAATAGGTGTAAGGGGTGTGAAGATTAAAAGAAAGGGAGAAAAAAGATATTGAGCCATATGGGGATTCTATAATGAAGGGTGTGAAAATGGTAAAGTCATTAAAGCATGTTATCTGGTCAAAGATTAGAGATATAACTGAGGCTGTGAAGTTGCAGAGGGATAGAGTGAGTGAGATTATTGTAGTTGTGGGAACAAATGACCTAGGTAGCAAAAGATTTTCTTTGAGATAAGATTTGAAAGATTTGATAATAGCAATGAATGCACATCGAGAGCGCAAAGATCACGAGTGTGCTACCAGAGATTCCACAATGATGAATTAAACAAAAGAGTGATTACAGAAAATGGAATGATGTCAAGATTGCATACAACTTTTGTAAAGAAAATGAAACTGAATATTCATTTTATGCATGTCAGGGATGAGTTTGATAAAAGGAAGGAATTTTTTAAAAGCAATGGTTTGCACTTAAATGGATTGGACACATGGCACTTAGAACATTTATCGATAAAGGATAGAGTAAATGGTCAAAAACAGGTAAATGGGATTTGCTGGGGAGGCAGGTGATAGAGTCAGCTGTTAATAGTACTAAAGTCAATAATCGTTGTGAATATGGGATTAAATGTTCTCAGAAAATAAATTGTGTACAGAGTGGGCTAATTCATACACAAGAAGGTTATGGGAGGAATGGAGTATTGCAGTTTATGTATACTAATGCCAGAAGTACTCAGAATAAGTGTGAAGAATTTTTGACATTAGTTAGTAAAACTTGGCAAAAATTACAGGAATTAGTGAGACTTGGTTGACTAAGAATGTAAGGGATACAGTACTTTCAAGAAGGACAGAATGGTGGAGGGATTTCACTAATGACAGATGAAGAGTTGAAGCCAAAAAGAGTAGAAGTGCCTCAAAGATGACACATAATGCAGAAAGCAGTTCATTTGAGGCTATTTGGTATGAGATAAAGATCAACAGGATGAAATATGTAATTAGTTACTGCTATATTTCAGGGCATGTAAGGGAGAATGTAGATGGTATGCATCGAAAATTTACATGATGAGTGAAGGTAGAGTAATTATTATGGGGGATTTTAACTATGGGAATATGGACTGGGAGAAAGAATGGTTACAAGGAAGGAAGGAAGAAAATGAAATTTATACAGTTGTTAACAGATAATTATCTGAGACAGCATGTAATGGAAGGGACAAGAGGTTCAAGAGTGCTTGATCTGGTCATAGCATTGGAAAACATATCAATAACCAATATAGTCGCACTGTCTCCACTTGAGGAAAATGATCATGTGGTCTTGAATTGGGAGATTGTAATAAGTGTAGAATTTTCTGTTCAGAAGGGAAATATGTAGAATTTTAAGGTTGGTGATTATGAAAAACTGAGAAGTAAGCTTTCTGCAGTGCTATGGCATGAGGACTTGAAGGGGAAAGATGTTGATGGTGCATGGGAGAGTTAAAGGAAAGCAGTATCAGAATGCATACCTAGAGTCAGGAGGAGAAACCTGGTAGTTGTAAGATGGATCAATAGTATTATTAAGCAGGAGTTGAAGATAAAGAAAAGGTTGTGGAAGAAGTATAAAGAAAAAGATGATCAGCATACTCATGAGGCAGTACAGGGTACAGGTAAGGAGCGTGACGTGTATAGTAAGGAAGGCCAAAGTTAATTATGAGAGGAAGCTAACTGATGAATCCAAAAGAAATTCTAAAGAGTTCTTTTGCTATGTGGCATAAAAGGTGGAATAACTACTAAAGAATGACTTTAAAAAATGTTAATGGTAGGAAAGTAACAAAAGCATATCAAACAGTTGAGTTACTTAGTGATCATTTTGCAAAAGTGTACCATCTCAGTTGTGATATTGCAATGCCAAATGTCACTGACTGATGAGAGTAGAGATAGAAGAAATAGAGGTGCTTAGTATATTACAAAACCTTAATGCTAATACTGCCATAGGATTAGGCGGCATATCGGCCCAGATGTTATGAGAATGTGCAAGAGAATTAATACTACCTCTGACCAAGCTGTTTAATCTCAGCTTCAGTTCTGGTAAAGTTCCAATAGAGTGGAAAGAGAGGAAAATAATTCCACTGCATAAGGGAAGCTCCAAAACAGAAGTATCAAATTATAGACCAATCAGCATATCAGGAGTGGTGGTTAAGGTTTTGGAGAAATAGATAAAATTAGAATTCAGGACTGGGTGAACAGAAATATGATACTTTATAAGGGGCAACATGGTTTTGTGAAGAGGAGGTCTCACCTTAGTAACTTACTTTCTATAATAAAGTAACAGTGGAATTGGATAAAGGAAATCTTACTCAGTGCTAATGCTGGACTTTGCAAAGGCATCTGACAGGATTCATATGAAATTCTGTTTTATATAAATTGGAGAAAATGGGAATGGATCCAAAGCTGGTGATTTGGATTAGAGGGTGGTTGATGGACAGATTTTAAACAGTGGTTTATGGAAGAGCTGAGTCCAGGAGAAGATAGATGACTAGTAGTGTACCTCAGGGCTCAGTACTTAGTCCTCTGTTGGTTAATTCATACATAAATGATACTGGAAATAACTTGACAAGAAATATCCACTAGTTTGCTGATGATGCAAAATTGGGACTGGTGACAGTTAATGAAGGTGATCTTGGGGATTTACTGTGGACAAGGAACTGAAGTTTAGCAGGTATCTTGAAAAGGAGGCCAAAACAGTACATCAAATTACATGATTGTTGAAGAACACACTAACAAGCAGGGATAGGGAAATTATTGTTCAACTTTATAAGGCATTAATAAGGCCACATTTGGATTATTGCACACAGATTTGATCACCTGGATCCTTTGGTGATTAAGTGGTGGAGAGGATCCAGAGGTGAGTAACAATGATTGTTGCAGGTCTGTGGAATGTTACCTATGAGGATAGATTGAAGGTCTGGAGGCTCCAAAAACTAGCTGATAGGTGTAAGAGAGGTGATATGATAGAAGCATATAAATTATTCAAGGACTTTTATAAGATTGATATTGATGACTTTTTTTTTTTTCTGTACTGTGCAGGAAGGGAGAGAACAAGGAGTCACTCCT
This sequence comes from Typopeltis vanoorti, assembly GCF_054136105.1. Taxonomy (NCBI): domain Eukaryota; kingdom Metazoa; phylum Arthropoda; class Arachnida; order Uropygi; family Thelyphonidae; genus Typopeltis; species Typopeltis vanoorti. Next base: position 63,051,738 of record NC_143549.1, on the reverse strand, counting down.
GAAAATTGTGTAAGAGTGTCATTAACAAGGGTATTAGGACTAGATTTTTTGCTTAGAGAGTGGTGACTGTGTAGAATGCGTTGCCAGAGGTGGTTGCGAGCCCATCTGTGAACAAGTTTAAGGAGAAGTACGATAGGTATTGTGTGGGTAATGATTAGTTTGTCAATGTAGGGTCTCCTGTGATGTCTTCTGCCTCATTGGAGACACCGTAATAATAATATCTGGTAAGTAGCAGAACTTAAAAAAAATGCATTAATAAAAGGTAAATATAAGAGCTTTTCAAAGTTTGTCTTTTAAATAATTTGCTTTTTAATAATCTGATACTAAGGCTACATGTGTCAAAGACTACAAATGACCATAAGACTGAAGATTAACCACTGTATTTTACACTTTGCATTAAAAGCTGGTTACATTTAAAGAAGACCACACAGTGTCACATGTAATAAATGTAAGTTGATTCACCAGTTCTTTATAATTTTCAGCATTATTTCCCAAACATCCTTCAACAGCATCTCTGAATGATTTTCAAGTTTTTAGAGACTCTTCATGCAATCTTACAATATTTCATTAATTTGATATTTAACAAATAACTTAAGTTTGACTTATGAAATTTTTGGAAATCTTCAGGAAGATATCAGAATGCAAGTCCATTTTTGTCCAATGCTTTAAGTTTATTCAATGAAACCAGTGTTACATGCAGCTATGGCAAAAATATTTTCTTAGCATCAATAAGGAAATGTATTTTATGTTTCTCTATACTGCCCCACCATACACAACTCTATGATACCTATCAGATAGCCAATCCTGAATCCAACTGACTAACTTGGCATCTAAACCCATGCACTGCAACTTAAATATCAGCTTATGCAGTACCCTGTCAAATGCCTTTGCAAAATCCAAGAAAATGGCAGTATATATGCCTTTCCCTCATCAACTGCTCTTGTCACTTTATTATAAAAAGCAATCATATTACTAAAGCAAGAATATTCCTTAACAAATCCATGTTGATTCTCACAGATAACATTACCCTCATCTGCCCAACACTATGTAGTCCCTCACTAATTTCTCCAAGACTACTGATGCCACACAAACTGGCCTATCATTAGACACTTCCAGTCTGCTACCACCCCTATGCAATGGCAATATCTTACCTTCCTCCTATTCCTTGGGTACCTTTCCCACAGCCAGACTTTCATTGAAAAGCTAGGTCAACGGAGCTGTCAGTTCTTTAGCACAATCTCTCAAAACTCGTGGTGAAATACCATCCAGTCCCACAGCTTCAATGACATCCAGAGTACTCAGTATTTGGAACACACTCCCCTCTTGCACCTCTAAACCCCAAACCTGCCCTATCCCTCTAGTATTAAAACCTACTTCTTCAGGATGAAATACTCCAATAAAGTGCTCATTGAACAACTCCACTATGTCCTCTGCATCAGTTGCTCTATTCCCATTTATATCCTGCAATGTCATTCTTCCACAATCATTTCTCCTCCTACTGGCCACATAGCTAAAAAAATTCCCTAGGATTTTCTTTGGATTTTAGTGCCAATCTCATCTCATATTTCAGTTTTGCCTTCTTCACCATACCAGTCACTCTCTTGGCCCGAGTCTTATATTCTTCATGCATCTGCTCTCCACCCATATCCTTATATCTCTTCCATAATCTCTTTTTCACCTGCAGTTCCTGTTTGATATTATTTGTCATCCACTTTACATCAAATTGTATCCACTTCTTCACTCGTGGAATACAACTTATTATTGCTGCTAACAAATCCTTCACAATTTCCCAAGCACTAATGATATCCTGGCTTTCCAATTCCGCCATCCAATGAACTGCCCCAAGTTGATATCTAAGACTATTATAATCACCTGCCTTATAATTCCACATATGTTCCCTTTTCTTTGATACTCCTGCATGTCTATTCATCTTCCAAGTCAAAACCACATGGTCACTCTCTCCACTGGTGGGAGATATGTCATCTCACTTATTATCAGCTCTTCTGATGCTATGACCAAATCCAAAACTCTTGAACCCCTTGTTCCCTCTATTACATGTTGCCTAAGATATTTTCCCTCAAAAATTCTAGAAATTCCATTCCCGTCTACATGCATTTTCCTCTTTCCAGCTTATACTGCTGTAGTTAAAATCTCCCATAACAATCATTCTTCTTGCACTTGCCAAGCTCAACTGCCTAAACATCTCCTGCTCTCCACCCTCTGTGCTCCCTGGGTTGTAGCAACACCCCACTAAATATCCTGTCTTGCCCACTTCTACCTCACACCATATGCTTTCAAAACTATCAGTGTCACTGCCTTCCAAAGCCTCCACTCTTAGAGGACATAAGTCATCACTTATCATAAGCAGTAATCCACCACCGAGTTTTCCGTCCCCATCCTGCTGAAAAATGCTGTACCCTGCTATTTCTATTCCTGTTATTATATCATCTTCCATCAACCATGTCTTATAGATCCCAATAATCTTTGGCCAGGCTGATGCTATCAGTACCACCAATTCATCTCCTTTATTCTGGATACTCCTGGCATTAGTATAAAGCATAAAAATGTCACTGCTTCTATACCTATCATTATCTCCTCCAGACCCTACTGGACTCAGTGTTACCTGATGTCGTCCCCCTTCCCCCAAGAGGCCACCCCTGCTACCATCCACTCTGGGAATTCTAGTTTCCCTGCACTGACACACCGACTCATTCATAAAACAGCAATCTCTCGAGATGCCTATGTCCTTCCTCATTCAAATGCAAGTGGTCTCTTGCATACAGTTCCTTTCTGTCCTCAAATGCCCTCCAAGCATCCACGTATGCTTGGAGGGCATTTGATATGCTAATCCTCTCTTTTTGACACATTCTGGCTATTATGCTATTCAGTACTACTGCTCTTCTGCTCAACTCATCACTATCATACCTGGGCAACACACAATCTTTCCTCTCTGAGTTTTCTTTTGTACAATCTCAAGCAAGAATCTCAGATCTCTCTCTCGCCACCTGATTTACATTGCCTCTCAAGTCATTCATGCCCATCATCACAATCATCTCATCCACCCTTTCACCCCGCTTAATTGCCATAGCCACACACTATCATTCCTCCAGGCAAACACTCCTCTGACATCCTATCTTGCACACCAAGGATCATCGCATCTCCATACATTACAGCTTTTACCACTCTGTTCCTTGATTGCTCACCTGCATCTTTCACTTTCTCTCTCTCCCCCTCTAACTCTTTCACTCTGTGCTCCCCTACTTACCTGCTGTCTTGGCATCACTATCCTTGGTTCCAGCACTCCCTCTCATTCCCTCTCTTCTACTGCTCCTATTCCCTCCTCTTCCTATCATTCCCATAACTCTCTCTCACTCCTATTCTGATTCGCCTTGCATTCATCTCTTCCATTCACCAAATCTCATTCCCGAAACTTTCCACCTCCTCTTTCAGCTCATCTATCCCTCTCTGCAAGTTAGTCACTCTTACTCGCCATTCATCCTCCCAATCAAGACCATCTCCAAAAACTTCAGTCATTCAAGCCCTCCACACTCTTATTTTTTCATTCATATTTCACTCGTCATTCTCACCTATCACACTACTTGTCTCTTGAGATTCTCCTGTCCCTGATGCAACAAGGTCGGTTATTGTAATATCTAATTCACTAAATTCCTCCCATCGCCAACATTTTGCACATATACGTACTCCCCCTTCTCTCGTCTATGCCTTTCTGAAAGTTAGTCACTCTTACTCGCCATTTCCTCCCAATCAAGACCATCTCCAAAAACTTCAGTCATTCAAGCCCTCAACGCTCCCCACTCTTATTTTTTCATTCATATTTCGCTCGTTATTCTCACCTAACAAACTACTCGTCTCTTGAGATTCTCCTGTCCCTGATGCAGAAAGATCGGTTATCATAATATCAAATTCACTAAATTCCTCCCATTGCCAACATTTTGCGCATATACGTACTTCCCCTTCTCTCACCTGCCACATGTCCATCTGCTGGGACACATACATACCACATGCCACAAAATCCTTTATTATGTTCCTTAAAATAGAGTCCTTAAATGGGGAAGGACTTGGTGACACGGCATTTGTAATTGAAGCTATGGCTGCCACCATCATTATAATAATATTAAATGATAATATACTAAATGCTAATAATAATAATACTATCAATACTGATACTATTAATAATAATAATACCAATATTAATAATACTAAACGCTAATAACTAAACTAAATAACGAAAACTTATCTTCTCTTCCAATGCAGATGAATCCGACTCTGACCTTACCTTCTCAGTAACCCAAAAATAATACAATATAACAACTCAGCTCCAAAAGCAGCACCACTAAAGAACACTTTGTTACTGAGAAAAAAAAAAAAAAAATGTAGCACAATTCACAGCAGAAGTCACACTATACACCATTTAAAAAACACTTTTCTTTTCCACAGCTCAAATCCACCGCCACATGCTTCAGCGACTCTAGCACCACCTCCATATGTGAGGGATATTAAAGGCTTTTGTTTAACTCCTATTTTAAACTTTCTTCCAGATCTCAAAATATGAAACAAAGATATTGTTTCTTTTTCTACAAATAAAACTTTCTGCATCTGGATCTAATAAGTTTTATTGCTGGAAGATGAGATCCAATGTTCCATGCAGAAACGCAGCAGCGTATTTGTGTGTGTGTATGTGTGGTGGGGATGAAATCCACTGCAGTCCCATCTAGCTGTTTATATATATTTCCTTTCCATCAATAATAACCAAAATAAATGGTGGTGAATATGATAATTTTCAAAAATGTTAGAAAGGAAATGTGGTTTAATAAGGTCAAGTGTCTTTGTCAAAGGTATACACTGATAAAGATGAAAGAATGCAAAGCTGATCATGATGTCAGAATCTGTCAGGATTAGATTTTTGTTTATTTTTTTATTAAATGTTTTAAAGAGAAGAGAATTTTTAATAAATGAGAGAGAATTGCCTGTGGGGGGGGAAAGAGATTTCACTAAATGTTTGGCTAATTTTTTTTTAATGTTAACATTTTTCAGATGGAATGTCGCTCTTTGCGAGGTCTGGATTTTATCAGAATTCCAGATAACTAATAACCACCTCCTCTTTCAGCTCATCTATCCCTCTCTGCAAGTTAGTCACTCTTACTTGCCATTCATCCTCCCAATCAAGACCAAATGTATGTTGTTAGCCACTCAGAGTCATACTGCATTCCATGCTGGTCATTATTACTAAAACTGGTACTTTTTTTTTTTTTTTTAAAGGAATGATGGCAAAATTATGACCTGAACTAAGAGCATTGACTGTCATCTGAAAGTGGCTGCAAAAATAAATTCACAGCTAAACAATCTTGCCACAGTTGTGGTCAAGATATGCTTCATATTTTTTTAAATACTCATTCTTAACTTTTTCAAATGCTTTAATCACTGCAGTTTCAGAGGTGGCATAGAGGAAATGACCACAGTTCTAGATTTGGTTTTTCAGACAGCTCTTCCATTCCGAATTTGGTATTTCAGACAACTCTTCCATTCCGAATTTGGTATTTCAGATAGCTCTTCCTGGAATGTAGTGATGATGGCATTGATTTTTACTAGCTCATTGTGGGCTGACAGTCTATCACAAATTAATGCTAAGCTCACCTTTGTGTGGATAAATATTTGCTGAATGGAACTTCTGTTTGAATCTTAGACAGTTAGGAATGGTATTAGTGTCCTGACATCTTTTTAGGAATTGGTTGATTGAGTTGTGATAATTTTAGTTTCTACTTACCTAATTGACATTTTTTATGTACAATAAAAAGCTTCCCTATGTAGAATTACATAGAAAGGCTTAGGCGTTGGTGATTATTCATAGCACTGCTTCATGGTATAAACAACACCAAGAGAAAAAATAAAAATTAAAGACTTAAAATATAATTTATTGAACTTGCCAATATTTTCTAACCATAATTACATACCCTCAAACAGATAGATGTAGAAACAATCATTAGAACAAGTGATGCACATAGACAAAACACCATAAGATACTGGGACACTAATACCATTACTAATCTAGCTGTAAGATTCAAATGAAATTTTCATTTAGCAAAAACAAGTGTATCAGCATGCAAGCAAGCTTAGCATTCATCTGTGAAAAGATCAGCAACACCCACAATGAGCAGACAAAAATCACCACCACAATACTAAATCCAATTTTTAAATTTTTTTTTTTTATTTCATAATTTTTGAGTATATTAAAAGCTCCATTTGTAAGGTTTTTAAAATTTTAATTTCAGATGAACTATTCCGTATTTTGCAAAGAAAATTTCCATTTGGGGAAGGGGGGGGGGGAGGCTTACTTTTTTTTTTTTTTTTAATTGCATAGCCAAGTTGTTCTAAGAAAATTTCGAGAAACGTTCAAAGGTTTTAATAATGGGAAGTTGCTGGTGTTTCAATAAAGATTTGCAGATGAATCTGCAACAGATAGAGAGGGAAAAAAATAAGAAAAGAATTAGTGACTTATTGACAGAATTCCTCTACTTAGTGTTCAGGGTAAGATTTACACAAGCCTGAGAAAAATTGGGTAAAAGAAACCTGCAGATCAATAGAGTTGTAAGAATTAGATTTTTCATTTTTAAGATAGTTGAAAACTCATAAGAATATAGTGGGGGGGGGGGGGCTATATTTAAATTTTGTACATTTGGTAAAGATATATGACAAAGTGCAAAGCTTTTCAAAACACTACTCTTCTTCTTATTATTGTGCTATCTTCTATTGAAGGTCAGTGACCATCTTGGCAAACAAACTGCACTCTTGTGCTAATCTGAGCAGTTGTGCACTGCTCTTTCTTGTCCATGTCTTGATGTTGTCAAACCATGATATTCTTTTTCTTCCTCTAGTTCCTTTGCCATCAATTCTTCCTACCAAAATAGTTTGTAGAAGTTGGTATTTGCTGTTTCTCATGATGTGGCCAAGATATGATGTTTTTCGTTTCTTGATTATTTGTACAAGATGTTTAGCTTTGCCAATGGATTTTAAGACATCTTCATTGCTAATTTTTTCTGTCCATGATATCTTTAGCATTCTTCTGTATAGCCACATCTCAAAGGCTTCGATTTTCTTGATGGTTGTTGCCTTCAATGTCCATGTTTCAACTCCATAGAGCAGAATAGACCACACGTAGCATTTCAGCATTCGGTATCTGACTTCCATGTTTAGGTCTTTATTGCAGAATAGTGTTCTCATTTTCATGAAGATGCAACTTCAATCCTTGTCTTTATATCTATTTCTGGATCCCGCCGTTCATTAAGCCAGCAACCAAGATATTTATATCTTGACACTTGATCTATATTTTTCCCATTGAGTGTCAGTTTCATTGATGAGGCTGGATGTTTGCTGATGATCATGTATTTTGTCTTGTTGATGTTTATATTTATTACCATTCTTTGGCTTTCTATGTATACTCTGTCAATGAGTTTTGAGATCCATAATGTTATCTGCAATTAGCACGGTGTTATCTGCATATCGTAGGTTGTTAACAATCTTTCCATTTATTTTGATTCCCTCTGGACATTCTTCCAATGCTTTTTTAAACACTACTCTTATAAAGTATAATAATCTGGATGTCATATCATGTAGCAAACAGTCAATATTTAAATTGTAATTAAATAGTTATATATATATATATATATATATATATATATATATATTGATCCCATACACAAGAGGATGAGAGACCTATAGGCACATCAGCACTGTGTGGGGGTGCAGATGAGGATTGAGATAGTTTATTGATTCTTTCTTTTGACTTGAATTCTGACTTACACAGTAATCAGAATTCATTATTAAAAAACTATGGAAACAACTACCATGATATAGTAAAACTTCAGTTTATATAAACTGAAATAATCACTTGCATTTTGAACTTTATATCATGGTCATTATCTGGAGTATACACATACATGCAAAGAAACAAGCTAAGTTACAATCTACATGTTTGTATGTTAAAATCAAAGTAATTTGGTCAATCATTAAAGCTGCCTGGCCTCTGGTATTTAAAAAAGAAAAAGAAAAAAAAGCTACAGTCCTGTTATTATGATCTATTTGGTTACAAATCATTAAGAGATATATTTAGCTAGAGAGCAACATGTTCTCACATAAATTAGAGCAAAACAGTATAGATGGTGGCCAATGAAAGATTTTTTAAAAACAAGAATTGGAAATTATTAAAGATACAGCCTTATTAAATGGATACAATCCGAAAACAACTCAAAAAATCATCAGTAACTTCCCTACACATCAACCTAGACAAGAAGAAGCTGGTAGGACTCTTACACCATATATCAAAGGTATCTTGGAACATCTGTTAAAAATTGTGAAGAAATACAAACTCGCCACTACCTATCAATCAATCAATCAACCAGATCCACAATTTGCTACCTTCTCCAAAAGAGGGATTCCAATGTAAGCATGTGCACAAACTGTTCTTTTGAATGTAATTCCTGGTATTGTTTGTAATAACTGTACTGATGATGTCTTAAGATACTTAAGATGAAATACCTACATATTATTAAAATTTAATTACTGTGGTATACGTGTGAATTTTTAGTTACAAATTTTCCTTGACCCATTGGAGGATAGTATATAGATCAATGTTTACAGCACTAGTTTTTTGGGTTTTTCACATGTTTCCAATTTATGAAAGGTTATTAGTAAACCTACAGTACATTTGTTTGCACTGTGGATGGGCTAAGAATTTTTTTCACATTTTTTAAAATAATTTTTATATATTTTTTGTAATTTATTTATTTATTTTTGAACAGTTCAGAAACCCTGCTCTACATACCAAATATGGAACTTTTTCAAGCCACTTCAGGCCTACAATAAGTGGGGCAATGGTTTCACACCAAGTAATGAAATTCCTGTCCGACTTAAAGACAATCACAAATGTCCATGTCAGGATTTGAACCTGCAACCTGTTGGTTGGAGATTGGGTATACTAACAACTTGGCCAACGAGGCCAGCAATTGTAGATGATCTTGTAGCCTGGGATGACAGAGAACTATGTGGTTTGTCAAAAAAGTAGGATGAGAGGAATGCACTACCATCTACAAAGCTGTGGATGGAATAAGTGGTTATTGTATGTCATTTATGTACAGCAGGAAGAGAGTAGGCAATAGGACAGAACCTTGACGCAATCCAGCATCAGTGGTGAACTTGAAGAGAAGGGGCCATCTACCATGACTCACAGAGAACCATCAGAGAGAAAGCTCACTACACAATTACAGAGGTTGGCAGGGAGACCATAGGATGGCAATTTGTTTAGTAGGTGACGACACAAGTTTCTCTGCACATTTCCATGGTATGTGTCCAATGATGGGAGATGTAAGCTACAAGGGCAGGGTCAGCTGAGGATCTTGAATGGTGGAATCTATACTGTGGTTGGTTGTTAATTAATTCATGGATCTCTAAGTAGTGAATGAGTTGACTATTGATGACTTTCTCCACTATTTTGGAGAGGACAAAGGTGATGGCAACTATTGTTAGTTTGATGGAAGACTTCTATCGTCCTTTTCTTGGATTAGGATAGATATGATATTGCGTCCATGCAATTGGATAAGTACCAGATACGTATGATAAATTATACAGACAGATAATGCAGAACGAGTGTTAGCTCTGGAGCATAATGTTTGAAAAAAATTAGGGAGACCAGAAGAGTTTAGTTTCCAAGTTATTTAATAATTTTCTGCTGACTTTTTTTTCTTTTGTCAAAAAAACTATTGGAGGCATACAGTGCTTAGATTTCAGTATGAAAATGCATTCCACATTTATGCAGGAGTTTGAGGAAAAGAGTGATGCCAGGTGGTTAACTTTATATTTGGATGAAGTAACAGAGTTGCCATCAGGATGAAACAGAGATGGAAATGCAGAGTTGTGTCCAATAGCTTTAACAGGTAATGAGAAGGTATGGCTTCCATTTGGACAGGAGGCAAGTTTACTACCTGTGGCCTTTATGAAATTGGATCTGGATTTACTGATGACTGATTTACATACGTTGTGTGCTTTGGTATAGGCAGAATATGAAGCTGGGATTCTTGATGCGAGCCACATGCAGTAAGCTGAATTTTTTTTTCTTTGACTGCTTTGATACATTTTCAGATGAAACTGGACTTGGAAAGTGGATGTGAATTATTGGTTGAATGGGAGATGAAGGCCTTCATACTAGTCAGAATAATTTCTATGACTCACTCATAGCAGATATTAGGGTCAGGTAAGTGGAAGCAATAGTCAGAACAAGGAAAGAAACAACATCTTCCTGTATGTTATTCTTAAGTGAATAACCTACAGGAAGACAATCTGATGTAAAATCAGGTGTAAAGGAAGATTGCACACTAGCACTACTGCTATTCATCATCTATGTGAATCACATAGGCATTAAATCTGACATCAAAACTAGAGACATTAATCTCAGTTCTTTCCTTTATACAGATAATGTTACTCTTAAAGAACTCCAGTATAAGTCTGTGGTATTCTTAACTAAAGTGAATAACTGCTGTCATGAAAATCGACAAATAATAATAATAATAAAGATAGAGATTGTGGAAAATAAGCAAGAATACTGAATACAACAGCTACATCTAGAATAGAGAACCTATAAAATAAGTGCAATATTTCAGCTATTTACACACAATTTTCAGTGAACATGGCAATTTAAATATGGAAAGAGATTAAAGAATAAGCAAAACTGGTGTGGTGGGAAGTCAACTGAATAAATTTATATGGAATAAGACAGAAATTTTTATTTTGCTATTTAAAAATCTCTTCAATTTTCCAAAATCTGCCCATCCCATTCCTATTCTTCTTTTCACTTCTTCCATGACTCCTTGTTTCTTCATTGTTAACAATATTCCTAAGTATACATAACTCATCTACTATTTCAATTTCTTTATTGTTTACCTTAACATCGTGTTTTTCACTATATCCGTTTTGGTTTGTCATTATTTTGGTTTTCTCAGAATTAATGTCTAATCCAATTTCTAGTGATTTAGTTGTTAGATCTTCTATCACTTCTTTTAAATAGTTCATATTGTTGGCAACAATAAGAATATTATCAGCAAATCTTAGGTTATTTAATTTAATTCCACTAATATTGACTCCTTTATTGGACCATTCTAAATTGCACATCATATGTTCCAGTGTTAATGTGAAAAGCTTGGGAGAAATGGTGTCTCCTTGCCTTATTGAAAAACAATTATAATTGTTTTTCAATGCCATAATCTCTAAGAGCTTCTATTATTGATAACATTTTTCTGCAATCAAAAGCTTTTTTAAAATTTATGAAGGCCATGAAGAGGAAGGATGTATTCATTGCATTTTTCAATAAGCAGGCTTATCGATTGAATATGATCTACTGAAGTTCTTTCTGAAACCAGCTTGTTCAGAGGGTTGTATTGAAAGTCTTGTTTCCAATCTATTGATTATAATTCTAGTGAAAAGCTCATAAATGGGGATAACAATGACTATGGAGTGGTGGCCATATGAAGGTAAAAGACCAGCTGAAAGACCTGGAAGAGGATGGTCAGATGATACAAGAAAAACAATTGGAACTCTTTGGCACTAACAAGTTCAGGATAGAAACAGATGGAGAGAACTGGGAAACACCTATAGCCAGACACCTATAAAAAGGGTTAGAAGAAGAAGACAGAAAGTGGTCAAAACACTAAACAAGGAGTAACAAGACAAAGCAATTTTAAACATATGAATCTGAGAGATGAGTTAAAAAAAACAAAACAGTTGATCAAAGACTAGAGACCTCAGAGAAGTATGAGAAAAATTAGGGTAATGAACAAATGGCATCAATGGCAGAATCATCATATCAAAAATGAAGATATCAGGAAGAAGCAGACATAGTTAGTAGTGAGGAATGTGAGAGGAGAGCTAATCTAAGTGGGTCTGACCACTTAGATTAGAGAGAGAAAGAGAGAGAATGGAAAAGTTAGCAAATGAATCTTTGATGCTAAGAAAAAGACCCAGAGAAAGATCTATGTCAACTAATGCAGCTATAAATAGAAGACTGAAATCTAAGATCTAACAATATTGGAGTCCTGATAGATGAGACTAATTTGGGGAGAAATTGTTAATAGAAAGTAGTAATAGTTAAAGTCAATCACATAGTACTATCACAGTATTCTATACAGCTCTTGAGAGTACATACTAAGAATTTGATGATGATGATAAATTTTTTTTTAAGCATAACAGCCAATATCACTTAATGCAATCCTTCCAAAAGAACACAAGGATTTCATCAGCCTTCCCTAATTTGTGAAATCTTTTGTTTATTCATTGCATTTCTTGTAATGCCTGCATGAATATCTCTTGACTGTGCTTAAAAATGTCTTTCTAAAAGTGAAATACTGAAAGATAATGAAATTAGGTTGAGGTATTTTCAAGTATGTTTCTTCTATAGTAACAATACAGAATTTTTTGTTGAACTACCATAGTGTCTGTATCTTACATACTTCAGAGTCATATCTTGAAACTATCCTGCAAGAAATAGTGACTTAACATCAATTAATTACAACCTTTTCACTTCTAGGCTGAAGTCGTCTCAAGAAGTTTTAAAATGCATACTTGCTGAATATGAGTATTCTCAAACAACTTTTGCATTAAAAATTTCTGATGACAACTTTTAAGCACATTTGAATTCTGCTGACACAAATTTCACTGATGTGTTATGAATATAGTTAACCTGAAGCACTTTTCTGTCTAAATGTAGAGGAAAATATTTGTAGTGGTGCACAAAGCAGAAATCTCTCAGTCAATGTCGCATCACCTATGTCTTCCCAGAGACAAGTAGCATGACTGAGAGTAAGGATAATGAGCAGAATGTGGATAAAAAAATAAAAATAGGGAGTATGGTAAGTTTGAAACAATGTGAACTTTTCAAAGATGGCATTACATGGGAGAATGAATGGCGAGAAAGAGTAGATAGCTTGCAGAGAGAGAGGGGGGGGGGAGTGGAATGAGTTGAGAAGTGTGAAAGAAGAGATTAGGTGACTGGAAACAATGAATGCAAAGTGAATCAGAACAGCAGTGAGAGACAGAGAGAGTTATGTGGATGATAGAAGAGAACAAGGAGAACCAGTAAAAGAGAGGGAATGAGAAAAATGTGAGAGAGTGCTGCCAGGGATGGAGAGATGACAGGACAGGACAACAGGTAAGTAGGGGAACAAAGAAAGTGTTACAGGAGAGAGAGAGAGAGAGATAGAGATGCAGGAGAGCAAGGAAGAAACAGAGTGGTAAGAGGTGTGATGTATGGTGATTCGATTGGTGGTGGGCAAGATAGAATGTCTGAGGAGTGTTTGTCTGGAGGAACAACAGATGGTGTGACTATGGCAATTAATTGAGGTGAAGGAGCGGATGAGATGATTGTGGGCATGAATGACTTCAGAAGCAGTGTGAAGAGGTGGCAAGAGATCTAAGGTTCACGCTTGAGGTTGTACAGAAGAAAACAGAGGAAAGATAGTGTGTTGCTTCTCTGCAACTCTCTATTATTATAGAGAGTTGCAGAGAAGAGCATCAATAATGAATGGTATAATAGCCAGAACATGTTCAAAGAGAAGCTTGGAATATGTGGATGCTTGGAGGCCATTTGATGACAGAGAGGAACTGTAGCCTAGCACTTGAATGAGAAAGGACTTATACATTTAGAGGGAATGCTGTTCTCTGAACAAGTCAGTGTATCAATGCAGGGAAAGTAGAATTATCAGGGTGGATGATAGCAGGGATCGTGGTTGAAAAATTCGCCATAAACATTTTCACCGTAAAAATTATACTAACAATCTGGTGACCTTATCAACTAACTAGTTAGAGGAAGGTAATTTCTTTAAAATTAAACTTTCTAACTGACAGTCTGCTTGTGTGCTTCCCTTCATCTCTGATGTCGTCTTTAGCAAATATGTGTCGTAATATTAGATAGAGGCAAAAGAAAGAGCAAGTCCTCCCCCCCCACATCCCAAATGAAAGAAGTGGATATATAATTCCAGATTAGTATAAATATCTAGAAAATGGAGAGCAGTTTTTATTATACGATAGTGGTGAAGATGATGAAGAGAGAATTTAAGTGTTTGGTAGACAAGCTGGATTAGATGACCTTGAAAATAATAAGGATTGGGCATGCAATGGTACTTTTAAAATGTAGTCCAAATATATATTATCAGTTATTCAGGCTATATATAGTAATAGGAAGTATTAGCATTCCACATCTTTTTTTGGTTTCATCATTATCACGAACAATGGGCTTACTGCCCATTGGTGTCTGATGCCTCCTTTCACTATCTTCTTCCGTCTTTCTTTGTCGAGTGCACAGTGTTGCAGTTTCTGTAAACCCATTCCACACCAGTCCTTTATGTCATCTATCCATTCTCTATATGGTCTACCTCTTCTGTTTACACCATCCATAATTCCAAACATAAATGTCTTTATCTTCCATTTTATAATCTTCTGCATTAGATTCTCTTTTGATTGTATTTTCCAGCAGAGCTCTTCATTTGTGATTTTCTGCATCCATCCTATTCTTAGAATCTTCCTGTAACAAGTTCGTTCAAATGCCAAAATTCTTTTTCTTGATTCCTTGTTTATTACCCACATTTCAAATCCAAACAGTACACCCCTAAAGATGCATGTTTCCAAGTACCCTTAGTTTTGTTTGCAGGGTGATCAATTTTACTTTTCCAGATGTTATCCATGGCCTTCATTTCATTTTTACAGTCCAAATCCTACGTCATATTACTTCCCAAATATGTAAATTGTTCTACATTTTCTATATCAATTCCATCCACTTGTATCTTTTGTTTCATGTTCTTCTCACCAAATACCATTGTCTTCATTTTTTCCAAGTCCATAATAAGTCCAAATCTCTTCCCTTCCTCATTTAACAGTTTGTGTTTTTTGTAGTTTTCTTTCATCTTCTGCAAATCTCAGAATTGTTATTTCTCATCTCATGCACTGATATTCCTTTTGCATCTTCCTTCATTTTATCCATTGCTCTTTCTAAATGTGCAATGAAAATGCTTGGGCATATTGGGTTCCTCTGTCTCTTGGTTTAAGAAGGTATTAGACAGGGGAATCCTGTCTCGTTGTAAACCATTTCCCCAAATCATCACCTATTCTAACTGCTGCAACTGCATTCTGATAAATATCTTTTAATATAGCTATTAGTTTTCTATCAGTTCCATAGGATTCTAGCATGTTAATGTCACTTTCTGGTCAATACTGTCAAATGACTTCTGAAAATCAACAAAGCAAATATATATGTTTTTTTCTCCTAGCTTTTTCTGCTATTAACGCGTTGTCAAAATCTGTTGAATTGTAGTTCTATCTTTCGTAAATCCTGCTTGCTCATCCGCAAGGTATGCTTCCTGTGTTCTCAATCTTTAGCCCAATATTGTCATCACCACTTTATCAAGGTGACTTGTCAAGGCAACTAACTGTTCTATAATTTTTATATTCTAGCTTATTTCCTTTCTTGTATAATGTCACTAATATCGATTTCACCCACTCCTCTGGCATTTTCCCTTCTTTCCATACCATATTACATAGTTTGTGCATTTCTGCAACCATACCTTTGCCACCATATTTAATCATTTCTCCAGTGATGTTATCATTACCAGGAATTTTGTTGTGTTTTAGCTGTCTTATTGCTTTTTCTACCTCTCTTCTTAAAATGTCCATATCATACTCATTACCTGGTAGTGATATCTGCTTCCAATCTTCAGTGAGTTTCCTGACACTATCTAAATCTAGTTTTTTTTTCATATAACTCACTACAGTATCTTGTCCACTGCTGTCTAATTTTATCTTTATTCATCAATACTTTGCCTTTTTCATCTTTAACTGTGGTCTGTTTTGGTTGCCACCTTCTATTAATGGTTCTAATCATTTTGTACATCTCCCTAGTTTTATGCTCTCCATAGTACTGTTCTATGACTAGTAAATTATTTAAGGAATTTACAATGTATACTGGAATATTATTAAAAGAAACTTTAATGAATACTTCCTATATTTCAGCAATGTCACATTGCCATCTTCATGGGAACATAACTATGACACATGCACACAGGCACTACAAAAAGCAAATGAGGCAGAAGAGAGAAAACTAATGTTGTTCCTAGAGCCCTAAAGGTGCCCCCCCCCCTCCCTAGCAGGCTATATTGGGTTGTCCTGGCTGTTGGGCTGAAGTTCTCATGATGCAGGCTTCCCAAATTTGGGGCAGTCTCAGGCAAGCAAATTTGTTGAGGTTTGGAAAGGTTTTTAGAGCTGAGGCCGATTCCATGAACAGTCTTTCGTATTTATTTAAATTTGCTACGGTGTATTAACGTGGCTTTCTTCCAATACAAACACAAAGACTATATTCTATGGCAGATATAGTCTTTGTGTTCTGAAATCCTGACATTTGCTGTCCTGCCTGTTTGGCGAAAGTAGGATTTAACCCCCCTCCCCTTCATAACAAAGATTACACTAAATCCATCACCATTCCCTATATCCGGGGTACCTCTGAAAAGTTATCCAAAATCTTAAAAAATTATGACCTGACTTCCTGTTACAAACCATATAAAAAATTAGCATCCTTATCTGCTCCACCAAAGACCAACCACCTCCCCTAGACCTACCTGGTATATACCATGTCCTTTGCAGTTGTAAACTATCCTACTTTGGCCAAACAGGCAAGACAACAAATGTGAGGATTTCAGAACACAAAGCTACATTCGGTTTCAGCAGTACAGCCACTCTGGTCTGGCAGACCATGCTCTGACTTGCCACAGAATACGTTGGAAGAAAGCTATGCAAATACACCGCAGCAAATTTAAATATGAAAGACTATTCATGGAATTAGCCTCAGCTCTAGAAAACTTTTCAAACCTCAACAAATTTGGGTGCATGAGACTGCTCCAAATTTGGGAAGCCTGCATCATGAGAACTTCAGCCCAACAGCCAAGACAACCCAATACAGCCTGCTAAGGGACACCTTTAGGACTCTAGGAACAACATTAAAAGTTTATTTTTCACTTGGTCAGACTATAATAAATTTAGTTTAATCCTTTATCCAAGTGTGTGCAAACAAAGTTAGCGTCTGAAAGTATCTTGAGGACTGGGGTAAAGTAGTACAACACCGGGCAACTCCTTGCAAAGGTGGAGCAAGCTACCAACACTCCTATCTCAGTATCTTCCATAATGCAAAACACATCTCCTTGCAGATATGTATAATGTTATGCATTAAGGGAAGGACCACTATACTGAGATAGGAGTGTTGGTAGCTTGCTCCACCTTTGCATGGAGTTGCCCGGTGTTGTACCACTTTACCCCAGTCCTGAAGATACTTTCAGGCGCAAACTTTGTTTGCACACACTTGGATAAAGGATTAAACTAAATTTATTATAGTCTGACCAAGTGAAAAATAAACTTTTAACGTCTTTCTCTAAATCCAGAGTAATTTAATAAAAAGGTAGCCCACTGTTTGGCAGCTCCTATAGGAGGAGATGACCTTGCTAATGCTTCTGCCCGGCATCTCCACTTGGGCCTGGCTCCCACTGAAGAGACCTCAATAAAGGTTGAAACTAGTCTGGGTAGTGGCCCTTCCCTTAATGCATAACATTATACATATCTGCAAGGAGATGTGTTTTACATTATGGGAAATACTGAGATAGGAGTGTTGGTAGCTTGCTCCATCTTTGCAAGGAGTTGCCCGGTGTTGTACCACTTTACCCCAGTTCTAAAGATACTTTCAGGTGCAAACTTTGTTTGCACACACTTAGATAAAGGATTAAACTAAATTTATTAAGGAACAACATTAGTTTTCTCTCTTCTGCCTCATTTGCTTTTTGTAGTGCTTGTGTGCACGTGTCATAGTTATGTTTCCATGAAGATGGCAAAGTGACATTGCCAAAATATAGGAAGTATTCATTAAAGTTTCTTTTAATAATATTCCAGTATACATTGTAAATTCCTTAAATAATTTACTAGTCATGTGTTACCCATGACGAAGCCTATCCACAAGAAGTACTGTTTTATATTATTGCATTGGGCTTCTAATCATTGTATCTTATCCATTCTGACTGCTTTTTTCACCTCATTACACATTCTTCTATGTTGCTCTTCTATTTGTTCTGATGTATCCCTTCTTATCTTCAACATTCTTTTTCTCCTGTACTAACTTCAGTGTTTCTTGTCTAATCCATTTCTTCTTGATCTTCTCTTCTTCTGGTACTGTTTCTTCAACTGCATCTTCTATTGTCTTCATTACTCCTTTCACTCTTAGATTCGAATTTTTTTTCTTTGTCCACACTTTTGTTTCTCCTCTAACACTGTTCTGTACCTTCTTCCTATTTCTGCTTCACTTATTCTTGCTGTATCTCTTCGTTTATGATGATGGGGTTTATACTTTCTTTTTAATTTCAACTTGATGTTTGCAATCACTAAACTATGATCCGAGTCTATATCTGCTCCTTGAAAAGTTCGCACTGCTGTAATCATCTTCTTTTAATTATATCAATCATGTTCTTGGTTTTCCCATCATTTGATTGCCATGTCCATTTTGTACACTCCTTTTGCTGGAATCTTGTATTACAGATCATCAACTCGTGGTCCACATCAAAGTCTAACTTTTTACCTCGTTCATTTCTTTCTCTGAAACCATACTTTCCCATGACTCATTCCCAACCATCATTATTCTGAAGGAACAATATTAGTTTTCTCTCTTCTGCCTCATTTGCTTTTTGTAGTGCCTGTGTGCACGTGTCATAGTTATGTTTCCATGAAGATGGCAAAGTGACATTGCCAAAATATAGGAAGTATTCATTAAAGTTTCTTTTAATAATATTCCAGTATACATTGTAAATTCCTTAAATAATTTACTAGTCATGTGTTACCCATGTATAAGCCTATCCACAAGAAGTACTGTTTTATATTATTGCATTGGGCTTCTAATCATTGCATCTTATCCATTCTGACTGCTTTTTCATCTCATTACACATTCTTCTATGTTGCTCCTCTATTTGTTCTGATGTATCCCTTCTTATCTTCAACATTCTTTTTCTCCTGTACTAACTTCAGTGTTTCTTGTCTAATCCATTTCTTCTTGATCTTCTCTTCTTCTGGTATTGTTTCTTCAACTGCATCTTCTATCGTCTTCATTACTCCTTTCACTCTTAATAAAAATTTGCCTTTTTAATGATTTTATAATACCCTTTATCATCCATTGATTATTACAAATATTAATGCAAAATGTCTTGTACCGTAAATGTTTATGCCAAATTTTCCTACACCAAAAATGTTTACTTCCAATTGTTCTAGAACCAGCAGGGATGGCCTCTTGTAGGAACAGGTGCTTGGGAGAAGGGGGGAATACATCAGGTAATGCTGAAGGCAGTCGAGTCTAGAGGGGATAATAATGGGTATGGAAACAGTGACAACAATGCCTTGATTCATTACACTAATGCCAGGAGTATCCAAAATAAAGGAGGTGATTTTGTGGCACTGACAGCATCAGCCTGTTCAAAGATTATTGGGATCTGTATGTTGAGGCTTAAGTGCTGTGAAGAATTCATGCTGGAGGTTTAATGGAATATTATCAGCACTGAGAAAGGATTAAAAACAAATTTTAATACTTCCAATATTTCATCTCTGTCACAGAGACATCTTCAAGGATTACAAAAAACCTTTTGTAACACACACACACACACACACACACACACACACACACACACACACACACACACACACACACACAAATATAATACAATAGTGAGTGAAACTAAAGTCCTATCTAGGTGATGCATCCTCTATGTAAAAAACTCTACCCACTTTAAAAGCTTAGTTGAAAATCTTACTTTAAATACAGACATATTGGTCAGTTTTGACATCATCTCATTGTTTACCAATATTCCCCTAATTAACATCTTAGCGCCCTTAAAAAATGTTTTTCCTTCTGATATATTAGAGCTCTTTTCCTTTACCATCTACTCTGGTTATTTTTCTTGGAAGAACAAAATCTACAGACAGATACAGGGAACTGCCATGGGTTCCCCACCCCACCCCCCTCTTGCCAATTTTTACGTGGGAAATTTTGAAAAACAAGCCATAAACTCTTCCCCTCTAAAACCTTCTATCTGGCTAAGATATGTAGATGATGTGTTCTCTATTTGGCCTCATGGCCCAGACACATTAAATTCCTTCCTCAATCACCTCAATAGTCTACATCCAAGAATCCAGTTGATGATGGAAAAGGAAAATAACAATTGTTTACCTTTCCTAGAAACCTTAGTAACACGCCTTCCCAATGGTAACCTTTCTTTCTCTGTATATAGAAAACCTACTCATACAGGCAGATACATTCACAAACTCTCCCACCACCACCCCTCTCAGCAATATGGTATTAATAAAACTTACCAATAGAGCCCACAATCTTTGTTCCAGTGAAACTGCCCTTTCGACTGAACTCAAACACATACACAACACCTTCCTTTCCAATGACTACAGTGACTACAGAATTAAAAAAATAATCAAGTCCTTCCCCATTCCCCAACCATCTCTTCAGAAGAACTTCAGAAATGTCATCACCATACCTTACATTCGTGGTACATCAGAAAAAATAGCCAGATCATTAAAAAAAGTACAACCTCCATACAGCTTTTAAGCCCCACTGTAAACTTGCTACCCTTATCCATTCCAAAGACCAGCTCCCTCCTCTCTCAGTGCCTGGAGTATATAGAGTACCTTGTGCCTGTAAACTAGCTTACTTTGGACAAAGGCCATGGGACAGGCAGATCAGCAACAATCCGGCTAGAAGAACACAAGTCATCTGTAATCACGATTATGGTCAATCTGGCCTTGCAGACCATGTTTTGGATACAACCCACAGGATCTCCTGGGAAAAAAAACACCATGCTCCACCATAGTAAATTCAAAAAAGAAAAACTATTCTTTGAATCTACATCTGCACTCAGAGATAGGACTTTAGTTTCACTCACTATTGTATTAAATGTGTGTGTGTGTGTGTGTGTGTGTGTGTGTGTGTGTGTGTGTGTGTGTGTGTGTGTGTGTGTGTGTGTGTGTGTGTGTGTGTGTTACAAAAGGTTTTTTTGTAATCCCTGAAGATGTCTCTGTGACAGACAAAATATTGGAAGTATTAAAATTGTTTTTAATCCTTTCTCAGTGCTGATAATATTCCATTAAACCTCCAATATGAATTATTGGGATCTCTGACACGTTGGTGATGGAATATGGTATACTGACACGAATAGAAGTAGCAGGGTATAGCATTTTTCAACAGGATAGTAAGGGGAAACACAGTGATGGAGTACTGGTTATGATAAGATAACTTATATCCTCTCAGATTGGAGGATTTGGAGGGAAATGGCACTAATGGTTTTGAAACCATATGGAATGAGATAGGGGTGGGCAAGACATGATATTTAGTGAGGTGTTGCTACAAGCCAATTTGCATAGAGGTGAAGAGCAGATGTTTAGGCAGTTGAGCTTGGCAAGTGCAAGCAGGATGATTGTTATGGGAGATTTTAACTACACCACTATAAACTGGGAAGAGAACACTGCATGTAAGGGAATAGAATTTCTGGAATTCTTGAAGGACAAATGTCTTAGGCAACATGTAGTAGAAGGAATATGAGGTTGAAGAGTTTTAGATCTTGTCATAGCATCAGAACAGCTGATTATAACTGAGATGGCACCTATACCCCCCCCCCCAGTTGGAGAGAGAGTGAGCATGTAGTTTCGACTTGGAAGAACAGACATGCGAATGTATGTGAAATTATAAGGCAGGTGATTATAATAATCTTAGATATCAACATGGGGCATTACACAAAGGGAGGAATTGGAAGGGCAAGTTATCAGTGCTTGGGAACTTGTGAAAGAATATTTATGAGCAGCAATAGCAAGCTGTATACAAGTGAAAAAGAGAACACAATTTGGTGTAAAGTGGATGACAAACAATATCAAATGGGAACTGCAGGTAAAAAAGAGGTTATGGAAGAGATATGAGGAGGTGGGAGAGGCAGAAAGCAGATGACTTAAGTTAGAAATGTGATTAGTATGGTATGGTAAGGAAAGTAAATTGGAAAAGTAAAAAGAAAATCCAAAGGAATTCCTTTGTCGTGTGGACAGTAGGAGGAGAAATGACTGGAAGAATGACTGTTGGATAAAAATGAGAACAGAGCGACTGACTGATGCAAAGGATACAGTGGAGTTGTTTATGAACACTTTACTGGAGTATTTCATCCTGAAGATGTAGGTTTTCATACCAGAGCAATAGAGCAGGTTCCAGGTTTAGAAGTGCAAGAAGAGAGTGCATTTCAAATACTGAGTATTCCGGTGTCAATAAAGTAATGGGACAGGATGGGATTATGCCATGGGTTTTGAAAGAATATGCCAAAGAACCGACAGCCCCATTCACCTAGCCTTTCAATGAAAGTCTAGCCATGGGAAAAGTACCCAAGCAGTGGAAAGAGGGTAAGATAGTGCCATTGCATAAGGGTGGTAGCAGACTGGAAGTGTCAAATGATAGACCAGTTTGTATTTCATCAGTAGTTATTAAGATCTTGGAGAAATTAGTGAGGGTGATTTACAATGTTGGGCAGATGAGAGTAATATTATCTGTGAGAGTCATGTATTTTTTAATGGGCACTCTTGTTTTAGTAATATGATTGCCTTTTATAATAAAGTGACAACAGCAGTTGATAAGGGAACGGCATATTCTGCCTTTTGGATTTTACAAAGGCATTTGACAAGGCACTTCATGATAAGCTGATATTTAAAGTTACAGCACATGGGTTTAGATGTCAGGTTAGTGAACTGGATTCAGGATTGGCTACCTGATAGGTATCAGAGTTGTGCATAGGAGAGCAGTATCAAGGAGGCAGAAGGTTACAAGTGGAGAATTTCATAGAGCTCAGTGCTGGGACATGAAACGTTTAACTTTTATATCAATGATATTGTTGATGGATTGCAGGGAATATTCAGTTGTCTGCAGATGTGAAGCTGGGAAAAGTTATTAGTAATAGTGCAAATGTGATAGCCTGCAAGAGGATTTGAATAAACTGGACAGCTGGGCAAATGAATGGGGGTATCAGTTTGATTTAGCTAAATGTAAAGTTTGAAATTTGGGATACATTGATGGAAGGTTGCATATTCTGTTGGAGAAACTGTACTGGAGGAAGTGGAGGAGGCAAGGGATCTGAGGATGCTGAATGATAGAAATCTGAAATTCAGGGAACATATTGCAAAGGTGGTGAAAATAACCCAAAGCATTGCTACAATATTGAGAAGGATGCTGAACTGCTGTGATAAGAGTTGCTATTCAATTGTATAAAGCCCTGATCAGACCATACTATTGTGCTCAAATTTGGTCCCTAGGATTTGAAAGGGACAAATTAACTGCAGAAAGAATGCAGAGACAGATAACAAACATTGTATTAGGACTGTACAATATTAGTTATGAAGATAGGCTGAATATTTGAATGACTACAGAGTTTGGTAGATAGAAAGAGGGGTGATATGATTGAGATATTTAAACTGTTGAGAGGTAGTTACAGGGTCGACACCCAGGAGTTCTTTCATTTGATGGAACAGGGAAAAGCAGCATGGACAAGGGCCATCCCTGAAAGTTATGAAAGGAAGGTGCGAGCAAGAGGGTGAGGAGTGTTTTTTTTGCATGGAGGGTGGTTGATCAGTGGAATTCATTGCTTGATAGAGTGGGAGAGCATGAACAGGTAGTGGGTTCAAGGAGTATCATGATAGACTGTGTTTTTTAGGATGGGCCTCCACAATGAATCTTGCGACTTCATGGAAGCCTGAATCATAATAATAGTAAAAATAGTGGAAGTGTTCATGCTGATAGTGACATGAAAATTACATGAAAGGGAAACAGACCAACCAGCTAATAATGAATCCCATCCCCCTCATTGTGTGATAGAATAAAAGAAAAACAGGGAAGCAGTTGAAAGGGCAGAATAATTTGAATATTACATAAGTACTTAAAATGGTACAGAAAATTCTTTTTTTTTAACCTCTGCTATATCTTCTTCTTTTCCACCATTTTCTGTCCATTGCTGGATGAAGGCCTCCTCCAGTTCCTTCCACCTTTCTCTGTTCTTGGCAATGGTTGACCAATTGTCCCCAACAAAATTTGACAATTCATGACTCCGCCTTCTTTTAGAATGTTCTTGGCCTCATTCTCTTCTTTCGGAATCCAGTTCATTAGTGTGGTGGTCCATCGCTCATCTTCTCTTTTTCCATTTTAGTCACTTGTGGTGAAGAATGATGTCAGTGATACGAGTCTAGCTACTTATCCAGGTGTTCACTTCTTATCTTTTAATGTGATGCCTAGCATCAACCTCTCCATTTTTCTTTGAGTTGTTACTAGTTTATTTGCCGGTGCTTTTGTTAGAGACCAAGTTTCACAACCATATGTAATGACTGGAAGTATACACTGGTTAAATGTCTTTCTTTTTAAATGGAGTGGGACATCATTGTTTTGAAAAATGCTTTTCAATTTTCTGAATGCATTCTGGGAAAGTTGATAGAATAAATAGATTGTTTTCTATTATTATGTTTTTTGGTGTTACAAAATGATTAAACATGGTTTTAGTTTTTTTCTCTGTTTATTTTTAGAGCGACTTTTCTGCTTTCATGATATAGGTCTTCTATCAATATATTAAGGTCTTCTGGAGTGTTTGCAAAAATTATGATATCATCTGTATATCTTAGGTGTGTTAAATTTCTGTTATTAATTTGTATACCAAGGTTTGTCCAGTTTATATTATTAAATATTTCTTGAAGGACTGCTGTAAAGATTTTGGATGATAGATAGTCTCCTTGTCAGACACCTTTTTCAATTGATATTTTATTGCTACTCATGTTAAGTTGGATTGTTTCTGTTGCAGTGTGGTATATTTCCTGGAGAAGGTCCATATATTCTCCAGGAACTCCCTGATTCTGGAGTGCTTTGATGGAATAAAATGCTTTTTCATAATCAATAAAGGCTAAACAGAGAGCCAATTGGCTTTCTTCTGCTTTTTTTTTTTTTATTTGTTTTACTGCAATCCTAAACTTTCAGACATTGTCCAAATTAAAAACAGGGAAAAATCACAAGATTTGCAAATTTTATCAACTAATGTATAACAGAAAATTTTCAAAATATCCATACATCAAGAGCAACTGATGAAACGGAATGTACATCAGCTTGTGACCAATTCCCCTCACACAAACAGGAAGTTTAACATCTTTTGTTTTTTATATGTAAAAAAAAAAAAAAAAAAAAAAAAAAATCCCACTGGATATTGCCAAATGTGTTCAAACAACTCACTTGAAGGGAAGAAAGGATATTTTTGATTTGAAATTAAATAGCATAAAGTTTTAAATGTTTTTTTAATTTAAAAACTGAAAAGTCATAGGCGAGTTTAGCTGGTTTCTATTTTTTTTTTTTTTTTTTTTAAATCAATGAAAAGTTAAACTTATTACCTTGTCAGCTGATAAACCAGCTTTTATACACTTTTCAGCAACTTTGTTTAGAGCATCTACATTTCTACCTGACAAGGACAACCTGCAACCCAAAGATGCAAAATGTGTTGCAGTTCCTGCACCAATACCAGATGAAGCTCCTGTAAATATACAGATTGATTTAATGCATTATTAATGAGTATTTAAAAAATGAATAATTTTATACACTTTTCAGCAACTTTGTTTAGAGCATCTACATTTCTACCTGAAAAGGACAACCAGCAACCCAAAGATGCAAAATCTTTGGGTTGCTGGTTGATTATATTTTAGTTCTGTTTTTTTTTTTTAATAATAATTATTACCTTTTTTACTGCTGTAGTACCAGTCCAGTGTGTAAGCACTTAAAACCAAACTTTGCACACAGTGTGTGTGCGACACACATAATGCAGTTTACTCACTCTTCTCCAAGTAAAAATGTCTAATTCATAATCCTTCACTTACCATGTTGAAAGTTTATTTTTCACTTGGTCAGACTATAATAAATTTAGTTTAATCCTTCATCCAAGTGTGCCTGAAAGTATCTTCAGGACTGGGGTAAAGTGGTACAACACGGGCAACTCCTTGCAAAGGTGGAGCAAGCTACCAACACTCCTATCTCAGTATAGTGGTCCTTCCCTTAATGCATAACATTATACATATCTGCAAGGAGATGTGTTTTGCATTATGGAAGATACTGAGATAGGAGTGTTGGTATCTTGCTCCACCTTTGCAAGGAGTTACCCGGTGTTGTACTACTTTACCCCAGTCCTGAAGATACTTTCAGACGTTAACTTTGTTTGCACACACTTCGATAAAGGATTAAACTAAATTTATTATATTCACTTACCATATCACACTTTTATACAACTTTCAGAAATTTCCTGTGTTACCATTCACTCATTTTTTTTTTTTTTTTAACTTTAGGAACATCCCTTTAATATACATCTGGTGAACTATATAAAACTACATAACTCAATCATCCCTTTTTTCCAGTTAACAAGTTCTAAGGAGACTACAGAAAAGACTGTAAATCCTTAGGAGATTATAAATTTACAGTCACAGAGTTCTTATATGTAAGTAAGAATTTATAAGACAAAAAATCAGAATAAGATGGTAACAATTATTTAATTAAAAACGTGTTTCATCTTAATTACATAGGATTTCTTCAGGTATAAATACACAAACTAGACACAAGTAAAGAATAACAAAGGTGACAACCACTATGTAGTTATAGAAGAGTGATGTTTTTTTTAAAATGTTTCTAACTGTGCAATGCATTGTTCAATACGTTATGCACGTTTATAAATTCAAGTACATGTATTTGACTAACAATGGCTAGGATGTATTCAGACAAGTTGATACTTGGATTTATATTTGGATGTTTAGGATCTAACGCCATTTCTAAGAATTCCCAAATTGTTCACCCTGTTATGTCATGGCAACAGTATAATAGTTCCAATTTATCCCATAACTCTTGATATCTCATTAAGCGAAGCTGTTTAGAGATTGTTTATTTTATTTCATCTCTATAAAGAGATTTTACTCCAAGTATTTAATATTTACACACTTGACTAAGACTAAATAAAAAAATATAGACATTTTAAATAAAATTACATAACTACAAAAATAACTGGATACAAGGCCTTCTATAAAATAAATCTACACTTTAGAGATTTTTTTATCCAAAAATATTAAAATCATTACTTCTCTGACTCATCTATTATTGGATTGTCTGACATATAATTAATCACGTCTACCAGACTAAGCACCTTATTTTCACAACAACAAAAATGTTCAGTCAGTTTCCTTGTGAGACTCTTTCCACAAATATAAAAATTTTTTTCTTCCTTTCCATGGGATCCTTTCTTGTCACCTTTATGTAGCATAAAATATTATTCCTCCTGTCTCACTGAAGTATAATACTCTTGCCTCTTGCAGTTCCATTTGACATGGCATAAAAATCTTGAAACTTTCCTAAAAGTTTCTTTCACCACTTTATAAACATGTTTAACTTGAGCTCTTCATGTTAAGCCGCTTTACAGTTTCAAAGAATTGTGGAAGAAAAATTTGGTGAAGAACAAGCTGGATTCAGGCCAAACAGAGGCTGTCAGATTCAGATCTTCACTTTACGACAAATAGTCGAGAAAGCATGGGAATATAACAAAGATCTGTATTTAAGTTTTGTTGATTTGGAAAAGGCATATGATAAGGTGCCAAGAGAGAAGCTATTCAATACGCTGCAGTTATATGGTGTCAATGGGGCATTATATCAAGCAATACTTAGTCTTTATTTGAGTTGTAAGTCAGCAGTTAGAATTGAAGGAAGTACAGGAAGATGGTTTAATCTTAAATCTGGTGTGAGACAAGGATGTACATTATCCCCTCTGTTATTCATTATCTATATGGATCACATTATGAAGGAAAGTGGTATTAAACATGATATCAAGATTGGAGATGTTAATGTCAGCTCTTTGCTTTATGCAGATGATGTTATACTTCTAAATAAATCCACTACAAGTCTGCAAGATTCTCTGACTAAATTCAATAGCTGTTGTAATAGATATGGTATGAAGGTCAGCAATAAAAAGACAAAGACAATGAAAATAGGCAGAATCATTGAAAATGTCAACTGTGTTCTAAATGGAGAAACTGTGGAACAAGTAAAAGATTTCAGCTACTTAGGCACAATTTTTACTGAAGATGGTAAATTAAATATAGAAATAGACAACAGAATCAGCAAAGCTGGTATGGTGGGAAGTCAATTGAATAAATTCATATGGAATAAGAGAGAAATTAGTCGGAACACTAAATTAGCTGTATAGAAGACAGTGTTCAAACCAGTTTTAACTTATGGATCTGAGAGCTGGGTCAGAAGTAAAACACTTGACCAAAGACTAGAGACCGCAGATATGAGAGTCCTGAGAAAGATTAGAGGTGTGAACAGATGGCATCAATGGCAATATCATATTAAAAACGAGGATATTAGGAAAGAACTTGACATTGTCTGCATCCAGGTATGCGTTAGTAGAGCTAATCTCAGGTGTTATGGTCACCTACACAGAATGGACGAGGAAAGATTAGCAAAACAACCCAGAGGAAGACCAAGATATAGGTGGATTGATACGGTACAAAGTGCCTTAGACGATAGAAATATAAGATCTGATAATGTTGGAGTCTTGACAAGTAACAGACTGATTTGGAGGAAAATTGTAGATAGGAAGTTAGTAATGATATAATTTTTTCATGTAGTACTATCATATCCTGTACACCCCTTGTGGGTACATGACAGGAATTTGATGATGATGATGATGATAAAATTAGTTTTAATCCTTTCTCAGAGTGTTAATATTTCCATTAAACCTCTAACATGAATTCTGCACAGCACTTAAGCCTCAACACACGGATCATTATTTTTCTCTGAATGAGTACTAGTTTCAGAATAATCTGATGGTAGAGATAATTGGGAATTTACATCTTTCAATTCCTTATATTTACATCATTTCTGTACTTTTCAAATATTTCACTTAAATTATTTGAATTATGTTCTAAATTTACAGAATCATCACTATCAGAATCAAATTCTACAGGCTGAGATTCTTTATTATCATTAACTAAATTAGAGGTATTTTCACATTCTTCTGGTTTATTTAATTGTAAGTTAACTAATCTATGATACTCTGCTACTATTTCATCCATGTTAGAGTCCTTTTTTGATTATCAGCACTCTTATATTGTACATTATCTGAATTATATACACTGGGGGTTTCTGATATTTCTTGCATTAGGTTTTGCTTTACCAGAATTTAATTTTCTCCTTTGCTGGGTATTTGAATTATGAGGTTTGAAACTATTCCCGTTCCTGCTACCTGATTGTGAATAAGATGCACAATTAGTATCAGGGAAAACAATCATGTTTCAATATGTTATTCGTATTGTCTCCTAACATAACTAAATTTCTACTTCCTAAAAAGTATCTTTTTAGCCTATCAGAATGTGCATTTACAATTTTACTGGGATTTCTGACATCTGGAATCCTAAAATTCACAGGAGAAAGTTGATCTAAAATTCTATATGGATCCGATACTTCCTTCCTAATTTACCTATTCTTTTAATACTAGATTTATCATCTAACAATATTAAATCTCCTAGCAAAAGACTTACACCTTCTGTACTATCTAGTACTTAATGTACTGTCTAGTTTTCTGTGAACTAGGTTCTTTACTCATCTTACAAATAACATATACTTTGGGCTTCTCTTCATCTTGATTCAAATGGTTATTCTGAGATGATTTATCATCAGATTCTAGAGATACAGACAGGTAGTCAGTTACTATATTTTCTTTTCATGGAACATAAGCCACATCAATATTATATTCCTGCAGTTCCAGTGCCCACCTAATTGTACGTTGATTTTTATCCTTCATAGTACTTAGGAATGGCAGAGGCTGGTGATCAGATCTTATTTTAATAGGTTGTCCTAACAACTAGTATCTAAATTTTCTCAAGAGAACTATTATTGCTATTTGACTAGCAATTGCACCATAACTGACAAACATCTGGATATTTAAGTGGGCCATGTCAATATTTTATATACACACATACCTTCAATATATCACTAGAGAAAAAAGACTGCTTGGAGGACCAAACAAGGGATGTTTTGAGACCATAACAGGATGACACACACATGCGAGTACATCAGATCTATACACAAAAGACTGCAAAACATATAACACATACTCGTGTGCATTGCCTATGTCTGAACTCCTCCTCTACTTGTCGATGTCCTCCTTACTAGTCAAGCAATTCAGTGTTTATTATTGTCATAATTTTAGCTTCCTCTGTATTCTGCAGCACAGTACTAAACCACCCATCTCTGGATTCCAAAGTGCATAATCCCCAGTGCAGAACTTAATATCCCATCAGCTACTCTCCACCTTTGTACCATCATTTGCTAATTGAATATTCTCTTCATCCTACCAACCTAACAGTGAAATCATCCTCCTAGGTGATTCTAATGTCGAAAACACCAACTGGCTTTCCTCTTCCAGTTGTACAGATCCTGCAGGCAGAGATGCTACAACATTTGCCATCACTAACGCCGTTACACAAATTGTTCACAAGCCGACCACCAGATAACCTGAACCACTTCCTAAATACTCTAGACCTTTTCCTTACCAATGACCTTTCCAAATATGCAGTGAGCCCCATGGGTAATTCTGACCACACCCTATTGCTCATCTCCTCCCTCCCTCCCTCCCATGCAACAATGCTTACACAGTCACTCCCAAACAACAGTGCCAAATGAAATAGCCTCCAAGACCATTATGCTACATTCCCATGGTTGGACTATTGTTTCTGGTCTTCCAATCCAAACATATGCACCGAGCGTATCACCAAAGTAATCCTCACCGGCATGAAAACATACATTCCCCATACCTCTCTGAACTGCCATCCCCCCTATCTAAACCCTGGTTCTCCAAAAGATGAGCAAAGGCTATGCAAATGACAAATCAGGCATACCGCAACTGTCTCGAATCAAGAACTCCATCCTCCAAGAAAATTATCAATGCTTCCAAAACAGAATTTGAATGGGCAAAAAGCAGGAAACTTGCAGCCTCTCCAAACGGCAGATATATGACCAATTACTCTGGTCTCTCACCAAAGCAATTGGTCGTAACTTTTGCCCTACACTATTCCGACCTCTATCATACCCAGATGGCTCAACTGCAACATCCAACATCAATTGCAGAAAAAAGCTAATCTCCTGGCTACACACTTTGCCTTCAATGCACACATAACTGACAATCGCAAACACTCCTCAGTCATTCCAACTGCCCAACATACAATGCCCCTTGTATCCCTTTTGCCAAAAAGAGATCATAAACCTGTTGTCTGAATTAGACAAAAAAAAAAGTCACGTGGTCATGATGGCATTCTCCAACTGTCCTGAAGGTCTGTGCACTAGGACTGACTCCTATCCAATGCCATCTGTGCATACTCTCCTACTCCACTGGTATATATCCCAAACCCTGGAAATTGGCCTATATTCAACCCATTCCTAAGAAGGGTGACAAATTGCTACCATCTAACTACTGTCCTGTCTCACTCACCTCAGTCCTATCTAAAGTGATGGAGAAAACCATCAATTCTCAACTTCTACTCTACCTCGAAGGTACCCAGCTATATCAATAAGCAATCATCAGTACTGATTCTGTCAATGCCGATTAACAGGTGATCTGCTGTCATATATCACCCATCTCTGGACAAATGCCATGGAAATTTTCGAAAATCCCAAGTGGTTGCACTTGATATCTCTAAAGCCTTTGACCAGTGTTTGCTTAGTAAGCACAAAGGCTTACTAAGCAAACTCCCATCATTTGGACCATCTCAGGACTTCTGCAGATAGATTACCAGCTTTCTGTCTGGATGCACACCGTGTATGATGGTAGATGGCTCCCTATCTCTTCTCACAATCCTCTTTCTTCTGTGCATCAATGACGTACTTCAGTTGACCTCCAACCCAATACACAGTTTTGCAGATGACAGCACATTGCACTCTTCCCTTTCATTTGATAAAGCTTACCCTACACAGTTCACTTCAACCCACAAAACATCAACCACAACTTCGCTTAATTCTGACCTCCAAGCCATCCTCCAATGGGGCTCAGATAACTTTGTCAACTTCAATCCTAGTAAAAACCCAGTTCTGTCTTATTTCTCACAAAAAAAAAAAAAAAAAAAAAAAAAGCATTATTTTTGATAACACTCAAATTCCCATACAGGATGAGATTTCTCTTCTTGGAATTACCCTGACATCAGGCCTCTCCTGGCATAAACATATCACAATCATTGCATCCTCAGCTTCCAAAAAAACTAGGTTTTATCTTTTGCTCAAGATGTCACTTCACCTCTAACAGCTGTTAACCTTATACAAATCACAAATCTGCCCAGCTATCAAATACTGTTCTCACATTTAGAGTGAGACTCCTAAAAGCTTCATAAAAAATGCTTGACTCAATACAGAGAAGAGCAATTACACTGATAAATGACCCATCTCTTACCAACTCACTCCCCTCACTTTCACATAGATGTTTAGTCTGCAATTTGTATATTCTAAAAATATTTCCATGGGAAATGTTCATCTGAAACATCATCAATAATTCCCCCACTCTGTACTAAATCCATCAGAACATATACAGCTGCTGTCCAACATCCTTTCACAGTATAATTTGAAATCCACAGAACAAGATTCTTTTCCTCCTCCTCCCCCCCCCCCATCCCTGCTACCTGCCGTACTGTGGAATAGTCTTCTCCCTAACATATTTCCTAAGAAATACAATATACATGCTTTTAAATCAAATGTCAACAAGTTAATCCTTTCTCAACCCACTACCCATATATATGGTACTAGAGTACTATAAGTTGATAAGCCAACCTCTCGTGTATGGGCCCAACATATACACCATCTCTCCAAAAAGAAACCAAACTTTTCGAAAATAGAAGAAACTAGTGGCGCTGCCTGTTGTATCTATTTGTTGTCAAAAGCGACAACCTTCATTAGTGTTGTGTCAACTGTTTATGACATTTGTTTCATTAAAAGCAGAGCTATAGTACCAAGAGTGACTGTGTTTTGACGAATGGTCGGAAAATGAGTTTCAAACAGAGAACTGCAATTGACTTTTATGTTAAACTTGGTACAAGTTTTACCAAAACACATCAAATGCTTCAAAAAGCATACAGTGATGAATGCTTATCCATTACTCAAGTCTACGAGTGGTTTAAGCAATTTCAAAGTGGTTGTGAGATGCTTGATGCCGATAAAAAGCCGGGCCATCCAAAAACTGGACTGAGCGAAGTTAACATCCAAATAGTGTGTGATTTCATCAAAGAAAACCTGAAATCGCCCGTGAGATTGATTGAAGATGAACTGGGGATTCCAAAATCAACTGTGCACAACATTTTGACCGAGAGTTTGGGCCTTCGTAATTTGAATTCGCGATTTGTTTCCCACAAGTTGACCAACAACCAAAAAATGTATTGAATTGAACACTGCAAGGACCACATTAAAACCACCCGTAAGGACTTAAACATACACGAGAGATTGGCTTTCCTTAAAACAATCGTTACTGGTGACGAAACATGGTTTTGAGTATGAGCCCAAAACAAAGTGCCAGAGTGCTGAGTGGAGACTACCAGAAGAGGGACACCCAAAAAAAAAGTCACTTGGAGAAGTCAAAAGTAAAGACCATGCTGATTTGTTTCTACGATTCCAAGGGCATTATCCACAAAGAATTCGATCCGCCTGGTCAAACAGTCAGTGGTGAGTTTTATCTCAAAGTTTTGAAGCGATTAATAGTGAGAATTCGTTGCGTACAACATGAATATCGTGATGCAGGTCACTTTTGCACGATAATGCACCATCTCATCGTTCGAACATTGTGAGACAGTTTTTGAGCAAAAACCAAGTTCGTGTGTTGGATCACTCGTCGTATTCACCTGATTTACACCTTGTAACTTCTTTCTCTTCTCCTGACTTCATTTGTCGATGAAAGGAAAACGATACGACACCACTGAAAACTTTCAAGCGGCAGTAACCACAACCCTCAACAGTATCCCAAAAAACAATATAAAAAACTCATTTAACGAATTAATTGACTATGCCAAACGCTATATCGAAGCTGAGGGAGAGTATATATACTGACTGAAATAAATGATTTGAATAATTATAATTGCCCTGTTTTATTTGCTATCAAAAGTTCAGTTTCTTTTTGGACAGAGGGTGTATATTTAAAAAAAAAAAAAAAATTCCATATTATTATCATGCAAGATTAACAGCAGTATATCAAGGACAGAACTTTGTCCTTGTTCTTCAAATAAATTCTAACCTCACCAATACCTTGTTTTTCCTCTGAAAAACCAAATTACTGTCAAGTTACACAATAACAATATATTTGTCATTGCTTTCAAATACCTGTTTGGCTAATAATTTTCTTCCATTTTTGTTTATAGTCATGCATATATTATCTTTATTTACACATTCTGTATATCAAAGATGTCAAGTGCTTTCATGTCTTCATTTTAATGATTCTGACGAAATCATATGTTTTCAATTTTTTTCTCATATTTGTGTTCCTTGTTTAATGAATGATATCAGATAATATCAGATAATAACCAATCTTTGATTAACTGTGTTTTTTGTATTTCACCAATTCTTAAATACATGTTATACATATGTTAAGATGGGTATGGATGCTGTCATATGATTAGTTTGGTATGTGGCTTTCTTTCACCAATTCAACTGTAATTGATATTTTCTGCTTTCTTGCTTTCAGTTCTATTACTACCAATCTGTATTAGATATCCATTTGAGGAATAATTATTATGTAGATGATGTTGATAATTACAATAAACTTGTTTATAAGAATCTGAGCACAAGTGCCCAAATCACTTCAGGAGCTTTTACAATGGAAATGCTACTGCCTCTGTTGATCAATGTCTTTCTCTTGAAGTTTCTCACAGCAATCCTCTGAGTTGTCTTCACTATATTTGCAATAAGTCCCTTGAATTTTAATTTCTATCCACCTCAAACATCCTCCAGCAAAGTTCTGTAAATAGAGTATGCAGCCTTCCATTTATAGATTCCAAGGTTCGAAACTTTATGCTTGGTGATGCTCAACTGGTATTCCCATTCATCTGCCTACCGTTCTGAAAAACCAATTCAGTGGCTACCCATGTTTTTACATGATTAGAGGAAAATGATTGGAACGTGATTGGAGTAGAGACATGGACACTCTCCAATCTGAGTGTGAAAAAACTGGAGGCCTTTGAAATGTGGATGCTGTGAAGAATTATGAGAATATCATGGAAAGACAAAAAGACAAATGAAGAGGTACTAGAGATGGCAGGCACAAACAGCAGCCTGATGAAAGAAATTAAAAAGAGAAAAGTCAGATGTTTTGGACATATTCTGAGACATAACTGCGTACAAAGGACACTTCTTGAAGGAGCTGTTGAGGGAAAGAAAAAGAGAGGAAGACAAAGACTGGAGTGGATGAAAAATATAGAAGACTGGACCTATCTCTCATATGAGGAATGCAGTAGAGAGGAACAGAATAGGACATGGTGGAGACACATGGTAGTCAATCTCCTGGAGGGAGAAGACACCTGACAGGACAGAGGAAAATGAAGGAATGTGGTGGCCAGCCAAGTGCAGTAGTATTCATGGAAATGCCTATGGTAAAAAAAAATATTTAAAAAGCATAATGCACACACAGAGTATCAACAAGAAAGCATCTCAAGAGTTAATTATGGATAAGGGATCATCTATTAAGTGACAGTACTCTTCTGTAGATACAATGCCCAGCTCTTAAAAAAACAACAGCTAATAAGTTAATAAGTATATTTTCTTAACATTCTGTGTTGTGAATCAATACTATTAAGATGCACATAAGCCTATCAACTCATTTAACAATATTCCAGATTTATAAAGCGTTAGGAATTTTGTTTAGAATGAAAAATAATGCAAAGGTTATTGGAGACTGAAGATGCTACAGACGCAATGTATTTGTGCCAGGATCAGCTAGATAGGAAAGTTCAACTCAAGAAATGAAAAAGTGCTCATGGATGGTGATCAAACTTCTTCAAAAGTGAAGAAGTCTAAAGCTTTCTTTAGAGCAACAAGACAGGACTGTGTTTTGATAGCAATGAAATTTACTAGATTATCTTCACCCCACTTATGAAAGGCGAGGATATCTGCATTTATAGCATTCACAGATGATTTGAGTCAATAAAGGACTACAAGGTTTTGTGAGGAGTGTACCATTATCAACAAAACTATGAATAGGATTTGATGTTAGTTAGTGACAGATTGAGAACCTCCATAGCTCAGTTGGTTTCGATGAAGCCCTTTGGATGGAAAGACCTGGGTTTGAATCCTGCCTGAAATGCAAAAAATCTTTATCAGGACTTTTCAATCAAATCTGAATTAGTCTAATACAGTGATAGAGGGTTTCCCCCTCAGAAACTCTGGTTTCTCGTCATTCAAAACCACAAACTGGTTGCAAGAACACATATCTACAGACATAAAATACTCTTGGACAGGTAACCAACTTGGTCTATAATAATTCCCTACCAAAAGTAACATTGCTACTCCACCAATTAGGATGAGGGAAAAGATGAACACAGTGAGAAGTCAGTGATGTATAGGAGGAAGGGTATGGATTTAAGCACACACTCTGGGGTAACCAGCAATGAAAGAAAAATCTGGAGAGAGGAATCCATCTGCCATAACACACATGGTAAATGAGCAGTGAGGAAGCTGGCAATCCAATCAGAACAAAGGACAAAAGGAAGACCATGAGATTGCAGTTTGAAAAAAAAAAAAAAAAAAAAAAAAAAAAGCCACAGTGACAGACTCAAGTTCCTTGGTAATACCAAGGTTAATCAATATGAATCACTCCAAACTTTTCCATGGCTTGGTATTTAGATCTGCCATAGTATGAATGGTTAGAATTCATGCTGGTTATCATTAATTCATGTCTCTCATTAATGACCCTGACCACAGTTTTTGAGCACACAGAGATAAGCACAATCAGATGATAGCTAACTGATGGCAAACTTTTATCTCCTTTTTAAGAATGGATAAAGGCTCATTTATCTTGTTGTTGGAAGATAATGGATGCATGTTAATAAAGAATAGGTGTTAATTATGAGGCACAAGTTTTTTTGGCATTACTAGAAATTATCTGGGCCAGGAGACTTACTATTGAGACTAATGAGTATTTTTCTGATGCCCTTCCCAAAGAACATTAAAAACACAGTGCTCACTGCCCATAGGACAGCTCCAATATGAGGAGACATGCCATGGGTAGTTCATAGTATAGTGGGAAAATAATATCTATCTTGACTGTCTGAACAAAAGTTGAAAGAGAATGATGCCAAGAGGTCTACTTATCTTTATATAATGTTACCATCGTATCGTCAAGATATGTGAGAAGATGAAACACGAAAAGGCGGAAGTTGCATCCAACATCCTAGGTGAGGTTTTAATAAATTTAGTTTAATCCTTTATCCCAGTGTGAGCAAACAAAGTTTGCACCTGAAAATATCTTCAAGACTGAATATGGTGTTGTACTACCTTACTGGGGTAAGGTAGTATAACACCGGGCAACTCGTAGCAAAGGTGGACCTAGCTAACAAACTCCTGTCCCAGTATCTCCCATAATGCAAAACACATCTCCTTGCAGATATGTATAATGTTATGCATTAAGGGATTGGCCACTACCCAGACTAGTTTCGACCTTTATTGAGGTGTCTTCAGTAGGAGCCAGGCCCTGAGGTGGAAATACCAGGCAGAAGCAATAGCGAGGTCATTCTTACCTATAGGAGTTGCCAAAAGGTGTGCCACCTTTTTTATTAAATTACTCTGGATTTAGAGAAAGATGCTGAAAGTTTATTTTTCACTTGGTTAGACTATAATAAATTTAGTTTAATCCTTTATCCAGGTGTGAGCAAACAAAGTTTGCACCTGAATATATCTTCAGGACTATCGTCTAACCCAGGGTTTCTCAAACTGTGTTCCGCAGAAGGTGAATAGGTGTTCCGCGAGAAGTTCTGAAATCTGTCATTTTAGTTTTCTAAGCATTCTTCATGAATAAATATTTTATAGAAAAATATTCCGAGGAGAATAATATTCGTGAATATGTCGAAAAGCTCAGACCCAGAACGCCTAATAACATCTAGTTATCATTAATTTTTACATATCGAAACCTTTCAACATTTGGGAAAAGGAATGCCGCTGTTTATGATTGGTCATAAAAATTGCCTGCAAGCGGATTATAACAATGGTGGCATATCTTCTGTTCTCAAAACTGAAGAAAATGACATCTGTGTAGCAAATGTCAGTGACCAAGCAGCATATTTTTAAACATGGAAATATTTATGAATCTTTCAACATCGGGAAAGAGAATACCGCCGTTTATGACTGACCATATAAATTGCCTGCAAGCCGAATACAACAATGGGCGGCTTATCCTCTGTTCTCAAAACTGAATGAAATAACATCTGTGTTGCAAATGTCAGTGACCAATCAGCAAAGAAGTATAAAGAAAATATTTCCACTGAAATTGAAGATCAAGGTAGTCTGTATCCGGTTATCAAATCTAGTAATACTGAATACTTTCTTCGCAAGTTCGTATTGTAATATGTAAGTGCTTGTTCTGAAACCGGAGTGCTGTGATTTTTTTTAAAAGTAATAAGAACACAGATTTAAATTCTAATATGAATAAGAGACAATGCACTTTGTTTAATTTTGGTATTAAGAAATCTCTTATTGAAGATGTTTGTGATGGAACAGATAGTGAGTCATCCACCTCAAGCCTGCAATGATCTCCAGGATGTACAAAAGGAGGGGAAAACTACCAGCACACGGGAGAAAAAAGTCTGCATTCACTCGTAAGTACTTATAATAATATTATAAATATATTTAGTGATCAGAATAGGATACGTCAATGAAAATCAGCACAAATTAATTTAATGATGATGGTTTATTGACGATTAATTAAATTAAAAAATCAATTAAATTAAACTTTAATTGATGTTGAATTAATTATCAAATATTAATTAATAATAAAATATCAGCTAAATTACCAATTAATTATTAATTAATATATTACAAAATAACCAACGTGTTCCGTGAAAATTTCAGGATTTGTGAAGTGTTCCGTTGTAGAAAAAGTTTGAGAAACCCTGGTCTAACCAAGTGAAAAATAAACTTTCAACATCTTTCTCTAAATCCAGAGTAATTTAATAAAAAAGTGGCAAGCCTTTTGGCAACTCCTATAGGTAAGGATGACCTCGCTATTTCTTCTGCTGGTATCTCCACTTCAGGGCCTGGCTCCCACTGAAGCCACCTCAATAAAAGTCGAAACTAGTCTGGGTAGTAGCCAATCCCTTAATGCATGACATTATACATATCCGCAAGGAGATGTGTTTTGCATTATGGGAGATACTGGGATAGGAGTGTTGTTAGATTGCCCCACCTTTGCTACGAGTTACCGGTGTTGTATTACCTTACCCCAGTAAGGTAGTACAACACCATATTCAGTCCTGAAGATATTTTCAGGCATAAACTTTGTTTGCTCACACTTGGATAAAGGAATAAAATAAATTTATTATAATCTAACCAAGTGAAAAATAAATAAATAAACCAAATAAAAATAAAATGAACCAAAAAGCTAGATTGCAATTTGCATTGGATTCCCCCCCCCCTGCCGCCTTCAGTTATTACAGGATGTAGTGTAAGCTGAGTGAGAAGTGAGGGTTTTGATTTGAGCTACATGCTAATTTTTTCTCTCTGATGTTTGATGTTTGTTCTATCAGACAGGCACTCGATAAAGATTAAGAGCAGAGGGGAATGAAATGAAGTGAGGAACAAAAGGCGTTGATTCCAACAAGAGTAATTTCAGTTATTTGGTCAGAGGCAGGTTCCTAGATCAGGAGAGACAGCAGAAAAAATAATTCAGTAAGAGAGGTATAGAAATATTGAAGGTGATCCAAAATGGCACTATTATAATGCCATAGGATAAAGTTGAGATTGGGTGAAAGAAAGTTAATCTGTAGAAAAAGAAACATGAAAAGTTAAAAGTTACCAAGAAGAAAACTCCAAATTTTTTTCACCTTTTCTTCCCCAGAACCTACAGTAACTGATGAGTTAGTTATTCTTGATTTTTATGGTACAAAGACATCAAAGGTCATGCTGCACCAGGAGGTTACAGTAGTACATATGGTAAGTGGTTCATGGGACAATCACAAACATCCATGCTCCAGACAGGATTTGAACACACAGCCTCTTGGCTAGAGAGCAGATATGCTAACCACTTGGTCAACCAGGCCATCAGTAACTGATGAAGTAAAGGTCTAGGATATTGGGAAAATGATTAGATAATCTGGTATTCGGGCTGGTAACTGGATTGAATAATTTGCATTACATCATTGCTAACAGCAAATAGTTTGGTTTCCCTTTCAGTTTGATCTCTGAAGTTGGAGAATGTGAACTTGGAATTATGAATGTCAGTCTCCACGATTCTCTCATGGTTTAGATAATTAGACTTTCCGAAATAAATAATCAATGAGGTTAATTTGGTCATCTGAATTAGGAATAAATCAGTAATGGTAGCAATGAAGGCAACAACAAAATCCTGAGTAGATTATATAGAGATTCAAGGTTGGATAACTTTGGCATGGAATGTCAGTCCTAACAAAAGCACATGTTCCAACTACTTATACAAACCATCATTAATGATGCAATTATGAAAGAAGAGATAAACTGCAGTAAGAGAGGATTCCAAGTCAGAAGGAAATAACAGATTTAGTTTTTGATGCCTGTGTAGTGAATGCCACTGATCTTTGTATTGGGATCTCAGATGCTGATAAAGTCTATGTGAAATGGAAGCATTTTCTACAAAAAAAAAATTTTTTTTTTAAAGGGGTTTTGGATGCATTTTTATTTTTTTTTTGCTTGTTTGTTGCATATTTGCTATTCCTTGAAATTTTTTGTTGATTTTTGTAATTTTTTTAACCATAGTGTTACTATTTATTATGCTATCTTTCATGGTAATTTAATATTGACAAAATTATTATTGTTATTACATGGATATCTCCATGGAGTCAGAAGACCCACACAAACCTTTATACACACACAATACTTATTATACCTATCATTAAACTCATTCAGTTTCAGAGCACCCTAATTCTGGCAATAGATTCCTCTCACTCATGTACTGAAAAATTTCCTTTGTGTCAATCTTATAGAAACTCTTTAATAATTTAAATGTTTCTATCATGTCTGCTCTTTTCTGCCTATCAACTAAACTTTGCAACCCACACAACTTTAACCTATCCTCATAAGGAACATTCTACAGACCTGTCACCAGCTCAGTCACTCTTCTCTGAATCATGTCCATGACATTCTGATCCCAAGAAACTAAGGCAGCCAAGTCTGGGCAGAGCAATCAAGATGTAGCCAAATCATACTCTTATAAAGAGAGGAAATGACTTCCCTTATCTTTACTTGTTAGCATGTTATTCATTATTATTATTATTATTATTATTATTATCATCATCATCATAATCTATGGCCCCCATGGAGTCACAGACTCGTCTAGGATATCCCTTTTGTCATACACATAGCTCATTATACCATGCCTTAAACACACTCAAATTCTCTGCAGACAAGACACTGTGATCTCAGGCAATGCATTCCAATCATTCACAACTCTCCATGCAAAAAAACCTGCTTCTTGCTCCCTTGCTCACACCCTCCTTATATGGCTTCCAGGGATGGTCACCTGTTCTCCCACTATTTTATGAAAAACCTCTTCAATGATGTTAATCCTATACAACCATGTCTCTCTATCTCCTATCCACTGGACTCTGCAAATTGCATCATCTCAACTTTTCTTCATATTTAACATTCCAGAGATCTGAAACTGTTTTGCAGTGCCATAACGAGGGCATGGCGAAAGAGGCGCTCGCCACGGGCGCAACTAGGTTTGGGGAGCAAAACGTAAAAAATAAAAATAAATAAATAGATATAAAAGTCTGCTATTTTATATTGTATTTTTAAATTTCTGCAATGCTCCGCTTTAGACCTCGATGAGTCTAATGACTCCCTGGAGTTGCCCGTAATAATAGTAATAATAATAGACACACAAATACTGCAACACGCTGCAACTCATTTTGATGGGGTTAATAGTAAGTATTTAACATATTGTATTTAGTAAAATTTAACTTGTTACATTTAAATTTTTCAAAATTTTTGTCATTTTTGGGTTAGAGGGGTGCAAGTTGGACACATGCCACAGGCACTTCATA
The DNA here is from genome assembly GCF_054136105.1 of Typopeltis vanoorti. Lineage (NCBI taxonomy): Eukaryota > Metazoa > Arthropoda > Arachnida > Uropygi > Thelyphonidae > Typopeltis > Typopeltis vanoorti. Next base: position 63,009,324 of record NC_143549.1, on the reverse strand, counting down.
CCCTTGTTACTGTACTGTTTTGGTCAATAACCTCTGGACCTCTCGAACATCTCTTCATCCTTTTGAAAACCAAGTGATCAAATCTGTGCACAAGTCCATATGTGGCCTAATCAGAGAGTCATATTTAAGTACCATATTTTCTTGAATATAACTCTCACTTTTTTTTTTCAAAAATTAAAGTTAAAAAATCTGGTGCAAGATATATGCGTGGATTTTCGGGAACTAAAATTTTCAGGAAAAAACTGAAAATGAGTATGACTTACCGAGAATCTCCTATTCGCTATCACTACTTCCATCTTCAAAAATGGTTTCCACCCAAATAGCATCATTTTCTCTCCCATCCAGGACATTAGAAATTCTGGTTTTTAAAAACCTTGGCAATTATTTCTGGCAAAGTCATTTCCCAAGCTCTCAAAATCCACTTTCACAACAGTTCTAATGATGGTCTCTTAATCTTTCCTGCCAGAGTCAGGTCGTAGCCACCATCTACTCCATGTAGAATTTTCGTACATAGTTCTTGAATGGTCTGTTGACCAATACATCTAAGGGCTGTCGACAAAGTGTAAGACCACCAGGAATAATGGACACATCGGTTCTCATATCTGAAAGTTGTTTTATTACTTCAGTTCCTAAGTGTCCATGGAAGCTATCCCACATGAGGAGAGCCAGGTGTTAAAATAAAACCCTTGGCTATTTGTCCCAAACTTCTAACCCAATCTTGAACCAACAGTGTCCATCCATCCTTTTTTTGGACTCTTAAATGAATTCAAGGGGGAAATTTCCCCTTTGGCATTGTTTTTCTTTTGAATATTATGTAAGGAGGCAACTTTCTCCCATTTACAGTAACCGTAAACACGATTGTGCATCACCATTTTTCATTTCCAGTTGTGCACATTATCACACTTTTTTCACCATTTTCTGTTTGGTGCAGCATGTCGAAATTGAGGGGTGCTGGATCAGCATTGACAATTTGTGATAACATAGTTATTACTCTTCCTAAATTGAATCACATAGTGATAAAAATCCATCAGTTTATCCTCAAAATCTTCTGGCATTCTTTGGCAAAGGGATGTCCTTTGATGAAGGGAAAGACTTTTCCTCTTCATGAATCTTGTGATGAAACCTTGGCTCACTTTCAGATCTATGCAACTGATACCTCATTTTGTAGCTACCTCGTGCACTTTGAAATGTAACATTTCATGCAAAAACACAGCAACCATCTTTATGCAAACCTAACATATATTCAAATAACTTGTTCCCCAATTCAGAAAACTTTCCACTTTTAGGTCCTTGGAATGCTTTTCTTGACTTATTGGTGCTTTCTAATGCAAGTTTCTGTTTATGCCAATATTGCACATTAAACTCAGTCACTGTAAATGAATGGCATTCTGCTTGATTGCCATGTTTTTCTGTAAAATCAATAACTTTGAGTTTAAAAGCAGTACTGTAACTTGAACGTTTCTCCATATTTCAAGCAAAAATTACCAGTACCCAGATTTGAGATATGTAATGAACAATCCTTCATAAACAACTAATGAGAAGTGAAAACAGAGGGCGAAATGGACAGCAATGGTAGATATAGAACAGCTATGAAGATGTATATACGATTGGTGCACATTTGTTAATAAGTTCACATGACAATCAGTCATCTAACAAAAGTTCACATGACTTGATGACAAAGGCAAGATGACAATTGATGAGTTGGTTTGCTGATTCTCTTCAACTGAATTCCAAAATATCTGAAACTGCCATAACACCATTCACTATATATTTCTTAGTTTTAACGCATTCACGTTGAGGTAGGGTTTCGCCCATTTATCCTTCAACAGGACTTCTCGTTACCATTTGTGCAGGTGGGCTCAACTGACCCCTCCAAGATGCCTCTTAAATATCTCATAATATGCCAACTTTTAGTTCAACATAAACCCTTTCTTGACTTTCATTTGTATAGAATTCCATGTGTATAGCAACCTCCCAGAACAAGACTGCATGGTCACTCTCACTGCCAAAAGGAAGAGTACCTTGGTTATGTATCCATATACATCTGATGTATTATCAGATCAAGCACTCTCTGAAACCCGTGGTTTCCTCCATGACATGTTTCAGGTGATTATACTTCAGCAACTGTATAAATTTTGCTTCCATCTGCCATGTCCCTTTGTGTGAAAAAGTGAAAAATAAACTTTTAACATCTTCCTCTAAATCCAGAGTAATTTATTAAAAAAGGGTGGCACACCATTTGGCAACTCCTATAGGTAGAGATGACCTGCTAATGCTTCTGCCTGGTATCTCCACTTGGGCCTAGCTCCTACTGAAGAGAACTCAATAAAGGTCGAAACTAGTCTGGGTAGTGGCCTTTCCCTTAATGCATAACATTAGACATATCTGCAAGGATGTGTTTTGCATTATGGGAGATACTGAGATAGGAGTGTTGGTATCTTGCTCCACCTTTGCAAGGAGTTTCTGGTGTTGTACCACCTTACCCCAGTCCTGAAGATACTTTCAGGCACAAACTTTGTTTGCTCACACTTGGATAAAGGATTAAACTAAATTTACTATACTCTAACCAAGTGAAAAATAAACTTTCAACAGTCCAGTGACAATACTGTTGATATAAGGGTGAACAATAAGTAACAGTCTCAGTATTGAGCTAAACCTCACTTCTCCCTACTTGCTCTCTCACACGAAACACTCTGTGGGAGTGTTTCGTGTGAGAAGTTGTAGTGTGTTTCGAGTTGTAGTGTATGTGTGGGTTTAGATACATTAACCTGTATCTAAACCCACACACACACTACAACTAAAATATCAATTTATGTGATAATCCTCTCAAATGCTTTTTGCATGTTTATTTAATCAAAAAAGGAATTCACTAAGTACTTTCCGCTTATTTCTATGAGATATGAAAAATAGTCTAAAACTAATTAATGAATCACAGTTCAATAATAAAGTCAGACTGATGGAAATATGAGAAATCACATGCATGCCAGTGTATTATGTAGAAGTGAAACATTCACACCGGTTCTAAGCCAGAACTGAATAAAAACATTAGAAGACTCTGCAAAATTTCATGAATCCATACTTCCACCTGTTATTCAGCTGCAGGAACCACTTTGTGTGGCAACGCATCATTACCATTAACAAAATTTCATATGCAATAACCTGACTTATGAAACACATCGGGGAGAGGAATTACCAACACGATTATAAAACTTACCGAAACGTGTTGGGAAGCAGTAATAATGGATATAATACCAAAAACCAGTAAATACTTGATTTAACAAAAATGTGCAGACCTTTTGAAACGACCATTGTAGTTATAAATTTATGATTTATCACTAACTTGGAAGAGCTGTTTGTAAATACAGTATATAAATTTAAAAAAAAAAAATTTATCATACAAATTTATATAAATATAAATTTGCATAATAAAATTTTCTTTTTGTGTTTCACAAATTATTTCCTTAAGTTGCGATGATATAATCAACCGAAAAATACCTGTAACAAGAGCAACTTTATCTCTCAATGAGCTCATGGCAAGGGCTCTTAAGAACTGATAAACGTGAAGCACATGGTTTAAATCTCCACAATCTTCAAACGACAATACTACAATTGGGCGATTATTCGTCAAGTATAGTCAAACACCAAACATATTTATATTCCTATAAAAGCAGAAACGTTCCGAAATGAATTGTATAGTATAACATCATATATGTTATACTATATGATGTATACTATACAATTTCATCGCATTACTATACAGTATACAGTACTGCGATGAAATCGAAATTAAAGCTTTTTTCGGTAGCAATACATCTTCCCAAAAAACCGGATTAAATATGAGTCTTAATAGATTAATTGATAACAATAAATAGGCATAACTAATAGTACGATAATAAATTGGCATACTGTAAGTTATTCAACCAAATTCTTAATCATATTAACAGTAATAACATTATCAAGTGCACTAAAGTTGCTCAAAAGAGCAGCAGTTGGTAAACACAACCCACGATTTTAAAACCTCCGTTACAATTCCACCTGGAAGCTGAAGAATGTTTTTTTTTATTATTGTTGTTGTTGTTGCTGCTGCTGTCATTATTGTTATTATTATTTCCATACATTTAAATGACTCATTGTCGGAGGTGCCTACTATTATATATAACTCATCATACCGTGTGTTAACGCATTCACTCAGCACATTCACAGGAGAGATATTGACAAGCTATTCACCATGCAAAATTCCTACAACTCCACTTCTCACACACCGTTATACAGCTTCCAGGGATCTCTTGTTTCTCCCATGCTATGAAAACATTTTCACATTCATCTGCTAATAACTTGCATATTTCAATAATATCTCCTCTCTTCCTAATTCTAAAAACAATACTCAGTAAACTGCATTTTTCTCAATTTTGTTGCATGTTAATTTGTCAATCGTCTTTGGAAACTTCCCAATATTTCTACATTCAGATGTAAACCTGGTGATCTATACGCAGTAATCCATATATAGCATGATCAAGTCTTTGCACAGTAGAACCAAAATCTCCTTACTTCTACACGCCAGTATCATCTACATTATTGTCATATTATGTTGTGCTACCCTGATATTTTTAGCACTCTGTCCCCTAGATTTTAGGTAATTATATAATATCAACTACTGATCCATTATCTCCTGTAATAAGATATTCTGCAAGTAAAAGAAAGAATGAATATGAAAGAATAACTCCATTACATCCAGATGGCATGAGGGTTACAGACACAGAAGAGGTTGTTCAACTAATGAGTACCCATTTCCCATTTTTTTTAAAATTATCAACCTGGTGTACGTCACATTGAGCTCACTACTACCTCTTCACTGGATGAAGAAATTCAGGTGCATGAGGATGAGACATTAGAGCAATTGCACAAACTAAATAAGAATTCAGCAGTAGGGACTGATGGAACATCAGCTCGTGTGCTAAGAGAGAGTTCATCTGAAATGGCTATTCCTTTGACCAGGCTGTTTAATATGAGTTTCAGAACAGAGAAGATTCCACAGGAATGGAAAGAATGTATGGAAATTCCATTGCACAAGGGTGGTGTAAAGACCGATGTATCCAATTTTCAACCAATTAGTATCTCAGGAGTGGTGCTAAAGATTGTGGAAAAATTAGTTAGGGCTCACATTCAGAAATGGATTGACAGAGAATCTCTACCTTGCAATGAGCAACATGGGTTTACTAAAGGAAGATCATATTTTAGCAATTTCCTCACATTCTACAACAATGTTACCGTTGATCTAGACAAAGGGAATGGATACACCATGATACGTTTGGATTATATACTAAAGCTTTTGAGAGAATACAGCACGACAGACCGTTGCATAAATTGGAGAAAATGGGTTTGGGCTATAGAATATTAGCACGGATAAGAGAGTGGCTAACTGAAAGATATCAAATAGTGGTATACAGGAGATGTGTGTCTGCAAGATTTAAGATGTAGAGAAGTCCTGTTCTTTAGCTCTTGTCCCCTCTTGTCGTGACTACAGAGTTTTCCCTGCACGGGAAGCCGTTGCATGCTTTGACCATCCTGAAAGAGTGCAGATACTTCGGTATCATGTTCACCCCAAAGGAAAGGTCTACTGTCCCTTCTATCCTAGAAGCTAGGATCACTTATTTGAGGAAAGCTCCTCTCAAGCACCATCAAACAGTCGTTGATCGTCCTCTCAAGCACCATCAAAGACTGTTTCCTCCTTTCCCACTATCTCCTACCACACGTTGGTGCTTGTTATGACATATATCTCGGTACTGTCCCGAATGGACAGGGCTATCCGTTCAGCCAGATCATGGCTCCGACTGCCGCCTGACACTGCATATTTTAATAATTTTTTAATAATTTTTATAAGTGGAACTATCCTTTAAGAAAATAAATGATACTCAAGATAGATGAGAAAATAAAAAAAGAATTCAGAAATAATTAGAACATTTGATATACGTATTCAAAAAATAACATCTTTACAGAATAACAGAAAACAAATTAAATTACATAAATATACTTGCAATTTTTTATTAATATTTTAGGGTTTTTGATTTCATATTGACAAAATTAAAAATAATCGTCTTAACGTCTAATTCCAGGCCTGTGTAGCTCAGTGGAAGTGGTGCTTGCATCCTCTGAGCTTGGTCGCTCGAAGTCAGACTTAAATTCAAGTCTAGTCGCTGACTGGAGGAACTTTTTCTAAGCCTTTCTTCGGCCGATTTCCGAGTTAGTCGATCTCTTGCACGGGTAAGCGGGTTTTCCCTCCCGGAAAAACTCGGGTTTTTCGTCCCGTAAACTAGCTAGATAGGGTATAAAAATCTAGCCTACTCCCTATAATGGAATAAAAGGCGTTAGCTGATACGTCTAATACCGCACATATATAATTTTCAATAGCTATTAACGCAAAACTAAGAAGCCTTTTTTGCGACATACTTGTTCTTAAGTAGGTTTTAATCAATTTCAACTTGGACAAGAAACGTTCACCTCTCGCTACACTAACAGTTATGGTTAATAGTATTCTTAAAGCCATTGAAAAGTTAGGGAAAGATAAATTATTGGACACAATAAAATTAAGAATATCGAAAGGATTTTAAATATTTAAATTATTCTTCCGAAAAATATCCTGAAAAGCACATAACTCGTCATATACTTCTATTACATTTAAGTCTTTATTGTCGCCATCGTTCAAGAGAATCTCTAAATCGTCACAATTTTTTCTTCAATCTTCGTTAATAATTTGTAGTAATCTGTACTACAAATATACTAGAAATCTTACTAAAAAGTAAGCTCCTCTGTAACACAATTGGAAGAACGATGGTACTTTGCACCCTTCGATTGGAAAAGGCCTGAGTTCGATTCCAGTCGTGGCGAGAGGAATCTTTATATGAACTTGAAGGTGAGTTAGCCAATCTCATACGGAGGTAGCAGGGTTTTTTTTTCTGGAAACTCGGGTTTTTCATCCAGCATACAGACAAATCGGCCCTTCAGATAACACGCAATTTACAAACAAAATATACTTGTTATGGTGGTGGTGGTGGGCGGTGAATGGCGCTGATGTAGTTGATTGGTAGTAGAGGCTCGGTAGTGGTGGAGATGGAGAGTTGTACACCAGGTGTCCTCCCGCGATGACTCCTTGGAGGTGTCACGAATAATAATAATAACAATAACAATAATAATACAAGAAATTGTAATCATCATAATATGTTTTTCGTTGTTCAAAACGTTCTATTAATGAACACATTGCAACATCTAGAAGTGTATAAAACACATTCACTTTAAATTCATCTTCTGGCAATTGTGGTGTTTCATCGTGAAGCTCGTAGTCAAATTGTCGTGTCTTCTTTCCTCGTCGAACTTCCGTACCAGTTTTAAATTCTGGTTCTCGATCCACCCCTTTCACTTATTTCATTTTCCGTTTTTATAACTTCTTTAAAATTTGTATCTGATCGATACTCTTGTAAGCATATTTTTATGTTTTCGATAGTTTCTAAAGATTCTCCTAATTTAAAAAAAATTGCCGTTATTCCTTTCATATAATTTATCAGATGATCCGTGAAAAGCTAAAATTTGGCTACCAAGGAATTTTATAATTATAAATAAAATTCCTAATTAAATCAAGCGTTCTAAAACACTCGTCCAATGTTTCTTTTCCATTTCATACATGCTTTGAGTCTGGCAATCAATAGTAGTTTTGTTTTTTAAATTTTTATTCCGTTCCTTCCATTTTAAGAAATTTTCTATGTGAGTTAAACTAGTCTCATGTTTATGCGAAGTTGTACTTATATTTCTCCAATCGTTATAACCTTCTACCAGACTACTTAATTCAGTCGGTGTGAAAAGTTTGCAACAAAAGCAAAAAACAGAATTTAAAGTTTCGAAATAAATGAGGAATGTTATTGGCACGAGCTCCACGTTTTTCATTTTTATATTGTAATACGTGTTGCCAAATTTACGACCATATGTATCTCTGGAATATATTATATTTTTCTTTTTAACAGGCCCCATTTCAATTAAAACAACTCGTAATTTTTCATCAATATTTCCCCATTCACCTGGATCTTCTAAATTTACAAAGACTAACAATGTGTTAGTTTCGTGGTCAACTACAACTAAATCTTCTCCTATCTGTTTTTCACTTAAATTATGCGTCTTGTTATCTTGTTCAATAGTTGCAACAGTACTTTCATGATAACTGGATGATGTGCACGCTTCTTTAACTCTGATTTCTGATGTATCGAGCTGGTTACAATCCGCATCAGAATATTTTAATATTTTAACGAATTTATTAAGAGCCACAGTTTAATTATGTTCAACAGTGAAAGAAGATGGAAGAGCTGAGAAGGAAGTGGGATGCAGGACACAAGCAGGTTGGAGGAACTGGAGGGAGATGGCTGGAGTGTTATGCGATAAGAGGGTGCCGATCAATATGAAAGGCAAACTCTATAGGACAGTAGTGAGGCCAGCTATGACGTATGCTGTAGAAACTGTGACATTGAGGAATAATAACATCAGCAGGGTGGAAGTAGCAGAGATGAGAATGCTTAGGTGAATGTGCGGTGTGACCAGAAAGGATCATCTGAGAAATGACTATGTGAGGGGAACAGTGAAAGTTTCGAACTTAGGAGCGAAGATACAGGAGGCAAGGTTGAGTGGTTTAGTCATGTGATGAGGAGGGAGGACGAATATGTTAGAAGAAGGGTCATGCATATGGATGTGCAAGGAAGGAGGAAGTGTGGGCGGCCAAAGAAGAGATGGAGGGAGCTGGTAGAAGAAGACTTGAGGATGAAGAACTTGGATGTGGTGACAGCTCAAGAGAGGAGAATCTGCAGGAGACTCATCATCAACAATGACCCCACTTAAGTGGGAGAAGCTGCAGAAGAAGAAGAAGAAGAAGATTAAGAGCCGCAGTTTGTTTCTTAATATCTGCTTCTTTCACATCATAACGCTCACGATTTTGTGCACCGGGTAAATTTTTTTTTAATTTTTGATTCCATTTCTATTTTATACCCACAAGAAATTATTACACAACACGACACAGAGACGAAATAATAGTCCGTACTGCGCTACCGTCAGTAGCCTACTGAGATTCGCACCATATGACCGGTTAACTAGCTACAAATGTTTTGTACGAAAATTCTTTTCTGCGAATAAAAACCGTTCACCGTTTCACTTTAGATAGACTGCAGTAGACACAACAGTAGACATCAGCCAGCATCTGCAGGCAACCATTTAGCCTGCTCTCACTGCAAAATTTTAAACAACCGGCTGATCAAAGAGGCTGCAATATACAATTTTTTTAAAAATTTTTATTCGGTGTATCCGGACTTATTTATTTTAATATTGATCATTCTAAGAATTTTTTATTTTTATGATAAAAATTTTGTTTCTTAAAAACGAACTTATGAACCGTGCCCTGGTGGTTGAGCCCCTTCGTATCGTCGCCCGCATGCACCGCTTGTCCACTTCCGGCGGCCCTGCTCATACGACCTACAAAAAATATCATTACTTGGAACAGTCCATATTTTACGACGCTACCTAACGGACTATTCTTAGATTCTTGGGTAGAATCTGAATTCTTCTGTATCACCAGTCAAATTGTTGTTTAAATGATATCTTTTTTGATTGTGGGTCAATAATGCGAATAAAATAATAAATAATAATAATAGCTTTTTCCTCCTGGAAACTCGGGTTTTTGTCCCATAAACCGAAGAAAATCGAACGTAGAACCCACATTATTTCAGACAGTAACATATCCTGTTAAGGTTTCCTGCTAAAAGATGGCAATACTTGTTTGCTTATCTCTTCATTGGTTAGAGATTTCTTCATTGGTTTAAAATTAGTGGTAGTAATCAGCCAACAATCTCTAATTGGCTTCCACTGAATATTGAATTGCCCAATTTCCAATAGCTAGATTAGGGTTAAAAAGGCTTGCGTACTCCCTGTTAAGGAAGAAAAGGTGTCAGCTGATTATGATTATATTTTTTTATAATGACAAGGTTTATTTTCATACAGAGTATTTACATATATACACAATGAGAAATATTTTCTGTACGGTACAAACATTCAGTACAAAATGCACAGTACTTAGTTATTTTTAAATATAATCATACTTTTTTTAACTAATTAAATATTTATCTCCCTCGTATTTATATAATTTAATTTAATATGGATTCGTACGAATGTACATACAATTCACTATACAATGCACTAATATAACACACAGGGCCGGCTCTAGAATTTTTCGCCCTAGTACCAAACTGAAATTAACTTTTGGAATTTCGAAAACCATTATTCAACATTAGTTTCATGATCATTAACTTTAAATATAGTACCATTAATAATAATGCACTGATAAAGTGATTAAAATACTGCATATTCATAAAATAAACCATCGACTTCATCAATTCACAATTAAATGAAATCTTGTTATAATTTATTTCTTACATATATGGAATGATATATGTAACTTCACTTGTACAACGGTGAACTGTTGAGCTACACTTAACTATAGGATGTACATGTTATAGTTTTAGCACTATTTTCACATTATTTTAATTAGAATATATATTGTTTTAGTATCTACTGATTAAAAATACATTTTTCTTGCTTTCATATTTGCAAAATCAGAAATTAGGTCTGCATTGTCTAATTTCTGACCGATTTCATGTTTAACTGAAATTATGGCAAGTCATTCCAATCTAGTTTCGGCCATTGTTGAGCGTAAGTAAGTTTTAATAAGATTCAGTTTTCAGAAACTACACTTGCAACCATCACAGGCAATGTCAGTAATATTCCTAGGGCGACAGCGACATTCGGAGTAAAGTTATTTTTAACAATAAAACGAAGAACTTCAATTGGCGGTGTATTTTCTTGTACTAATTCGGACAATACTTTAAATTCATCACATAGCTCAATGGCATCGATGTCTCTATTTTTCTTCATGTGTTAAAACGGCTTCTAGGTTTTTACAATTGTCTAAGGGCTCATTTGTCGTCTCAGATTTTAATTTAGAGATGTTGTAGCGCCTCCGTAGCGCAATTGGAAGAACAACGGTACATTGCGCCCTTCGATTGGAATAGGCCTAAGTTCGATTCTCGTCGCGACGGGAGGAATCTTTATCTGGTCGATTTCAATCGAAGGTGAGTTAGCCGATCTCATATGGAGGTAGCAGGGTTTTTCTCCCGGAAACTCGGGTTTTTCATCCCGCATACATACAAATCGGCCCTTCAGAACACACGCAAATTACAGACAAAAATTACTAGTTGTGGTGGTGTTGGAAGTGGGCGGTAGATGGCGTTGATGGAGATGATTCGTAGTAGAGGTTAGGTATAGAGACAGTTGTAGATGTCCTCCCACGATGAGTCTTCGGACTCCTTGGAGGTATCAGGAATAATAATAATAATAATAATAATAATAATAATATAAAAATAAAAAATGTGAACTGTGGTGTACCAATTGCTCGAACCTTTCTTCAATAGAATTAGTTGCAACATCAATAATAAAAAAGAAAAACTGAACTTTGACTTTTGTTTTGGGATCTAAAATAGGTTCATCTCTTGCTTCATAACCACGTTGCTTTTCTGCTGACGCAATCTGGTACATTCAAATGTTGGTTTCAAATCAGCATCAGCTTCGACTTTCTCAGCTAATGTTGTAGCATCGACAAGAAAATTTTGAAATGATTTATCATTTCTGAGATTCTTAAGACTTTTGAGAACATTACCCACTGTTGTTATGGCACTAGACAATTCCATCTTTATGCTTTGCAACAGTTTACTTGCAATGTTAATTTCATTTAAAACATAGTGCCATGTAACCAGACAACATAAAAATTTAAAGTCTCTAAGTTTCAAACAAGAGTTTCAGCTTCGTGTCTCGCCATTTTGTCTATTGACTCATCATCAGCAATTTCTATCAGCGCATAATAAAACTCCTCAACATAGTATCTTAAAGGACGAATGGCGTCGATTCTAGATTTCCAGCGAGTTGTACTTAATCGCTTGGCCGTTAGGGTAATTAGGGTATGTGTCTTAAGGATTCCCCAAAGCAGCGTTGAAGCTGAGAAAAACACATACAATTTCTGAACCGTTTCAAAAATGAAATCCCTTCTCTAGATGACATTGCGGCATCATGGTCCACCATGTGGAGAGAATGAGAACAGCAATGGATATAAAAAGCTCTTGGGTTCAAGTTCCTAATGCGTTGTTGAACTCCTGAATGCCTTCCTTTCATGTTCGATCCATTGTCATAACCCTGGCCACGCATGTTTGCGATTGGAATATTCAATTATGGAAATAAAAAGGCGTTAGCTGATTTTTTATTTTATTTTATTGTTTTTTTTTATGTCTGATAATTTTCTTACGATACATTCGGTTAACGCTGAAACCAATAGGTTTCTACAGGAATGAAACCAAGAAAATGCTCATGAATGTTGATATCAGTTGCATCCGTATTAACAAATCTTAGATTTAGTGTTAATTGTTCAATATGGCTTACATAGGAGTGCAGTCTGAAATTATGCTGTAATATTAGCTTTTTCAACCATAGAAATTATTTGTTTTTTTATGGTTCCATAGAGGAGAGCAATCAATTCATTTTGAACATTTTTTCCTAGATAATGTTGGGCTGAACCACAAGCTACTCTCATTATGTTCAGACATAGCACTGTCAAATCTGGCAACCAGTTCAACAAGCTGTAAAAAATTTCAATTATTAGGATCCTATAAATTATCAGAAGTTCCACAAAATGGTAAGCATTGTCGGCCAAAGAACTGGACAACAGCAATTAGGCATTTTATTATGCTCCTCCACTGCCGAATTTCTGAATTTAATAACTTTTGTGGCATTAAATCAATTGTCTGTTCTAATTTAAGCCTGGATGATAACTCAATCCACTTTTTATGGGACTCCAAATGGTTTTTAGATTTCTCGTGTTCATTAAGGTACACATGCAAATGACCCCAATCATTATAACCCATCAGTAGTGAATGACATTATATTACAGGAAAACGACTTACAGCAGAAACTAAATACAGAATCTTTTTCTTTTGAATACACTAACCATGATCGATTAATATGTTCTCCATTGCTAAGTTTCCTGGCGTAAAAATTTAATGAAAATTTCCTACTATTAGAGCTGCACAGAAAAATGAATTCACTGTTTGGTTTCTCTGGCGGGCCCTTTTTTACCATTTCCAGTCTTTCAGCACGCTTAAAGAAGGATTCCATCTAGCTGGATCACTGTACGTATCGAGTTCATCACTTAAATCTCTAGATTCGGAAATTGTCATATCAGTCTCATTTTCGAGATTCCTTGGAATGTCTATGTTACTGGGATCCGAGTTAGAAGTGTTGTGTCCCATTTTACGAATTTTTATTCTCTCTAGTAATTTCCGCTTATCTATGTTCTACTATTATCTATGCTCGAGATATCACCAAAATTTTTACTAATACTTAAGTTATTTCTCCCCTTAGTACTCCTAATATTTGTATTATGCTGCGCCTTTTGGGATATTTAGTTTGAGATATTATATACAAAAACAAGGAGAATGAACTAAAATATGTCTGAAAGTGAAACAATGTTGCAGTCGTGACACTTTATCTCGTTTCTTGACATTAATTTCCCGCGTGATTAGATTCGTAATTTTTCAACTGGTGCATTGGACAGCAATTTCAGACAACTGTTTTATCATTGGACAAAAGGTTTATTAAATTCCTTAACATGGCACAATTCAAATACTAGTTATTACTCAATTCAATGCTATACTAAATATTTACAAACTGGCATTAGCTTATCATAAATAATTAAGCTACTATCCTATAATGGGTATTACGATCATGCTGCCATACACATTCAACACATAAATTCATTTGACACGGACATATAAGATTAATTCACACTATTTAACTATCCAAACTTAAGTAGATTAACTAAACCGTTTACTGCACTGACTCATAACTATGACATTTAAACTTTCTTATACAATATATTAGACATGCAAAATTCTCAGGACACTTAATTACTCATATAATATTAACATTAGTAAGCTTACTTTCATTATATTCTGTCATGTACTAAAGTCTTAGTATTGTTTTCTTGGTCATTTCAACAGTTCAGTATTAGAGTAATGATAACTAATACAGACGAATCTTAATTAACACGAGATATATTTTACACTACCTTTCTTTCTTAAATTTACCATATGGGCCTCTACCTTTTTCTGATCGAATTATCTTGGAATAACCTCTCCGATAATCTGTTTCTCCTACGTTCCTTTTGGAATTGAGCTATGCTTACGCGATCTTAACCTCTCCTAACTTAGGACACGCTTTGAATCATCTATATAACGGCTGTACAACTCGCGATGTTTACATCGATTTCTTTATTTCTTTCCCTTTCTCGTAGTTGACACTGGAGTTGAAACACAAAGAATATGCTTTCTTTTCTTTGACTATATGGTATTCCTCACTTCTTACATAGGAAGTACGGAATCGAAATCCCGCTCACTTTCGTTTCCGTGTTGTGACGATGGAGATATAACCCCTATCTCGCCACTCAGGAAAACACCGTGAAATCCATACGAAAGAGCTCGCGAAGAACTCCATTGGAACAGAACCAAAACCAAAAGCCAAAAGGAGTCCTCTCTTCTAACAGTACCTTCTCTAACTTCTTTTCTCCGTCCCCCCCCCCCCTTTTGACTTGACTTTACCGACCAATTAGGGTAGCGTTTTTCTGCCAAACGTCATTTGATCGGTGAGCCCTTAACGAAGTCTCAATCCGGGAATTGGCCCTAAGCGATTTTCTGTTGTTTTTCTTTTGCTAGCCTCTAACTTAATCCCCTTTCCAAAATTCCTCTATGAACTTACTTAATATTTTAATCTCTAGTCTCTCACATACCATCTCTTATGACTAATCCTTTTCTGTCTTATTTAGTTAAATTTTCTCTTTTATATCATATTATAACATTAATATATTCTTTCTTTTTTTGTTAGTTAGTTTGACAAACACCTTTATATTTTATATATTTTATTGGATGCAAGTCCGTGCGGTTAGCCTAGTGGCTTTGCGCTTCGCAACCATATGTCTGGGGAAGGAGTGTCCTAGGTTCGATTCCGGTCCACGACGTGAGGAGCTTAAGGATCTTCCTCAGCCATAGCCAAGTTAGTCGGTCTCGGGCGTGGGCAGCAGGGTTTTTTCCGCCAGTTTATCTGGGGTTTTTCATCCCGCAAGCAGGCAAACCGGCCCAGTGAACATACAGGTTACAGTCATAAATACTTACGGCAAGGAAGGCAACGGGAAACCACCTTGCTCATAATCATCTCTCCCTAGAATAGTAGCATATAGCTACCCTCCCGCGGCCGTACGGCAGATGGGAACCAGAAGAAGATTGGATGCAAGAATATATGTTTTTTCTTATAAATAATTCATCTATTATCTTTTATGCAGGGTTTTTAATTTATTTATTCTTCATGTTACACCATGATAGCTGAGAATTCTACATTCTTAAGATATCAGGTGTAACAGAAGTACTTGCCATTAGCTCAGCGTCATTGGTTTCGGTACATTTACTTATTTCCTCCTGCCCTACACCATCTGATTCAGTTTTTAGATATTTAAGTAAAGTTCCACTATGTTTTTGAATATCACGTTCTTTTTCCAGTTTCCGTTTGCGATATTCTACACCTGATAGTTTTTTCTTTTATCAGACATTGTAATCTATTTGAATATTATAATTGTTTTAAACACTACAATAAAATGTTATTATTAGTATGCTATTATTTAGTAATTAATGGAGGTTGAAACACTGTACTAACTACTAATTTACATAAAACTCTAAGAAAAAATTCATCACTGTAACAGTCACTAACACTGAGCAAAATCAACTTTCCTTAATACGCGCTCAAAAACAACTGAAACGTTCTGTAGATAAGAGTATCGATGGCCGTTACTCAAAGAGAAAGACTTTAGCGGAAATTTCAATTACATTGTATATGACTCGTTTTCTACTACACCTGTCTTGCCTTAGGCTAGTGTTTCTCAAAGGGTGTGCCCTAGAAGATTTCCGGGTGTGCCCTGTGGTATTCCAGAGAAATATGTGTCCAGATATAAAAATAAATATAGTTACTCTATTATACCTTTTCATTAAGAATATACCGCTCTTTTTTTGTCAACACATCATTATTATGTTAATTAGCAGCGATTTTTCTTACAAAGAGAATAAGATGATTTATTCTTGTTGTGTATATTACTTATCTTAAAAGTGTTGGAAGTGGATGTTATATGCATATTACTTATTTTCAGATAAATACACCCAAATAAAACGGATAGATTTCTCAAAAAGAAGCGTGATATTGAAGAATCAGATTCTGGAAGTGAGCAAAAGTTAAGTGCAAATAAGAAAGCAAAATCGCTGCCTACTCGCAAATATAATGAAAGTTATTTAGGCTTTGGTTTCACTTGGACCGGAAGTGAAGATCACCTTTGCCGCTATGTTTAGAATGTGGATGTAAAATGGCAAAAGAATCATAGCATCCTAGTAAATTGAGTAAACATTTTGAAACTATACACTCTAATTTACAAGATAAATCTGTACGTTTTTTCAAAATATTGTCTGAACAGCAAACAAAACCGGTAAATTCTTTTAAAAGTATAATAACTGTCTCTGATAAAGCTCAAATCGCTTCTTATCAAGCGTCAGAACTGATAGCAAAAAATATGAAAGATCATACTTTAGGTGAGTCACTTATTTTGCCTGCATGCAAAAAAAGGTCATGACAATGCTAGGAAATGAAGCAGCAATGAAAATAAGCAAGATTCCTCTGTCCAACGATACAGTTCACAGGCGTATTATAGAAATGTCTTCTGATATCGAGAAAAATGTATGCAGTAATAAACTTCAGTATTCAAATTTTGCATTGCAAGATGATGAGTTAACAGACATTACCAAGAAGACGCAACTCTTAGAATTCGCCCGTTTTATTAATGAAGATCAAATAGTAAATCAGTTTCTTTTTTGCAAAGAATTAAGTGTGTGTACAAAAGGTGAGGACGTTTTTAACATTTTGAATAGCTATCTTGATAAATGGCAGTTAACATGAAAGTCGTGTGTAGGCATTTATTCAGATGGAGCCCCTTTCATGGTAGGCTGTGTTAAGGGCCTTACATCTTTTGTAAAAAAACAAAATGAGAATATTATCGTAACTCACTGCTTTCTTCATAGGGAGGCCTTGATGCCAAAAACATTGGGAGAAAAATTAAGAGAAGTTTTCGATCAAGTTGTTCAGATGGTAAACTTAATTAAAACAAGACCTGTCAAGTCGCGTTTATTCGAAAAACTTTGTATCGATATGGATTCACAACACAGACGGCTGCTTTTACACACTGAGGTGAAGTGGCTATCAAGGGGGAAAGTACTTACCCGTGTACACGAGCTACGACAAGAACTTCTTGCGTTTTTTGAAGAGATGAAACAATTACATTTTTGTAACCTCCTTCGGTGCGAATTTTGGATTGCCAAGTTACAGTATTTGACCGATATATTTCAGCAGCTCAATATTTTGAATACTAGCATGCAAGGGAAAGAAGAAAATATTCTCACATCCACTGACAAAATGAAAGCGTTTCAGAGAAAACTACAGATTTGGAAAAGAAAAGCTGTTGAAAGTAATTTTGAAATGTTTCCATTGGTAAATAACACTTCCATAAATGAAACACTTCCAATAATAGTTGAACATTTAACAAGTTTAGAATAAAAATTGAGTTCTTATTTTCCATCACTTAACACTGAACAATACGATTGGATTAGAAACCCATTTATGGAAACTTCAAGTGATTTTGGTTCAACATTAACAGAAGAAGAAGAACGGGCAGCTATATCCACTGATCGTGGATTGATGATTAAATATAAGGAATTGTCTCTTGAAGCCTTTTGGATTTCTATAAAAGAAGAATATGTGTCAGTATATAAAAAAGCTTTGAACATTTTACTACAATTTTTAACATCATATTTATGTGAATTAGGATTTTCTACCCTCACCACAATTAAATGTAAAAAGAGTGGAACTCTTCAATGTATTGACGAGGAAATGAGAGTTTGTCTTTCAAATATATGCCCAAACATTGAAGCAATCGCTAAGACAGATCAGGCTCATGTTTCTCATAAACGCACAAAAATGAATAAACTTAAGGTATGTTTCATTTTATTATTTTTTTCGCATTATTTTTTTCTGTAATATTTGACTTAATTATTATAACATATTTCTCTGAAATTTGTATATAGTGCGCCTACAATTATTTATAGGATTTTAAATGCGCCCCGACTTCAAAAAGTTTGAGAACCACTGCCTTAGGCAGTAATTCATATAATCGGATTAAGTTCCAAGTTCCCGTGTTTAGTTCACATGGTATGTATACACCAGTGGTCGCCAAAGTGGTCAATATCGATCTCCAGGGGGTCGATATAACATTGTTAGGGGTTGATCCGGGCTCAGGGGTCGATAGAAAAATATAAGAATCATTGTACAGGTAATATTTGATTCGATTAACTTGGATTACCTCCATTCTTAATGACAACGCAATTAAGAGCGAATCGTGGGGAAGAGTAACACGAATAGGACCTATAAGATGGAGCAAGGTCATGAAAATGGTTACGGAGGCCAATCAAGTAGGCCAAATTGACGTATTTACCAATAAACGGATGTCGGTGGATCCCGTCCGGCTGGCGCGTACATGGTTGAAGCTGGTTTTAGTCATGTTAATTCCATTTTAACAAAACAAAGAAATAAGCTAGATATAGAATTCCGTGGCGATTTAAGGCCGAAACTTACTAATTTTGAACTCAACATTTGTAATCTTTTCAAGAGTCACGAAGCACACCCTTCACATTGACAACGTTAGTAAATTGTATAATAAGTTAATAAAAGTCTTATTTTCTTTATTTAAATGAAGGGAATATTAAATCCCACATTATTTCAAAGTCGAATAAGAAACTGAAAGATCGGAATCAAAGAGTTTCATGCCGAATCTGGGATTTAATATCCCCCATCATTTAAATAATGTTACATCGCCGAAGTGAAGCCTATTGGCTCTTTTAAGTCTTATTTACACATATATATAAGGAAAATTGTATTATTGTATTTTGTTATCTAAATTAAATGTTATATTTTATATATTATTTATTTCTCCTATCAAATATGTAATGCTAAAAAGGACGTCAAAAACAACAACTTATTCCTTTGACGTTAAGCCAATATAATAATATATACTATATTATTATTATTATTATTATTATTATTATTATTATTATTATTATTATTATTATTATTATTATTATTATTACGGGCAACTCCAGGGAATCATCAGACTCATCGACGGAGGCCCCAAATCATATTCATCACAACTATTCGACATTCATACAGCATCTATCATACCTCGCCTTAAACTCATTCACTGTCACAGCATCCACCACAGACTCTGGCAACCCATTCCACTCATTCACCACTCTAAAAGTAACGAACCCAGCTCTAACACCTTTACTAACCACACATTTGCCCAGTTTCCATGGATGTCTCCTAGTCCTCCCACAACCAGCCCTGTTCTCAAAAATATCTTCTGAATTAATTTTATAGAAACCCTTCAGTAATTTGAATGTCTCAATCATATCTCTCCTCCTCCGCCTATCAACCAATTTTTGCAACCCACAAATCCTCAACCTATTCTCATAAGGTTCATTCCACAGACCTGCTATCATCTTCTGCTAATGCTATTATACATACAATAAACACTGCACTATAAAATAAACAATCTAAAAACTCACATGAGGGTCTTTTTTGCTTGTCCTATTATAATTACTTAATAGTAAAATAGAGGGGATCGATAAAAAGTCAAGAAACTCTTGAAGGGGGCGACGGTCAAAGAAGTTTGGCGACACTTGGTATACACAATACTAAGAATTAGCGTGATTAATACAACTAACAACTACAAGTTTTTTCAAATACATATTACATAATATTATACAAAATAGTGGCACACAACAGTAGGTAATATTTGAACATTTATTCTGATGAACAAAATTGGCCTTGGGAATGGCAGATTATGTTAACCTCTGAATGAGATACTATGATATTATAATTCTTCTCATTCAAAATTTAACACCAGCTATCAGTGGGAAATTCAATTCATAGTAAGTTAACAAGTACAAGATGGAAATATAATATCGCATAATGAACTTTTAAATGCAGTTTTATTGCAGACTCCATTGTTGCGTGTGCAAGGAATAGAGAGGAGAGGCGAGAGGAAAAGGAAAAGTGAGTAAGCAAAGAATGACTCACATAGCTTCGATTACTAAAGAGCATTACGCGAGTATCATTGGTTGACGGATTGTCGGAAATGGAAACAGCATCATGGACATATTAAGTCACTAGTCAACTTATTATAAAAACTGCGATCTTACGCAGTATTATTATTATTATTATTATTATTATTATTATTATTATTATTATTATTATTATTATTATTATTATTATTATTTATCCCACATCTTCATTTTATTCACTTTCATTTTGGCCTCCCCCCAAAAATTGTTGCCCCGTGCAAATGCACCGTTCACAGTCGGTAGAGCCGGCCCTGACGACACACGCTATAATAGTAATATTAATAATGGGATGATTTTATCTTAATAAACATAAATAAACGCCTGTTTCAGCTCTCTGTAGGTTCCTAGATTTCTCTCGTTGAATGGCAGTTTGTTAATCATATCAGATATGTAGAAACTTCGGGTAACTTTTCCATAGTGGTTATTATACTTATATTTTATGTAGTTTGTTGACTATGGTCTTGTTTTCTGATATGTTGTTATAGTAACTCTGTAGGTTTGACTGAAAGTGTTTTAGCATGACTATGTAATTGCATAAATGTATCACTGTAAATATTTTGTTCTGTCCTTGCCGCCCGCATAAGTGTGGGGATTTCTTTTTATTCCCAGAATATCAGTTTCAGCATTTTATTTTGTAACAATTGTAATCTGTTAATTTTCTAGTCTGTGCAGAATGAGTATCGTATGATGTGATTGCGTATCTTAAAATGTTTTCACATAAAACTTTATAGATTAGTATTTTTTTGTGTGTCAGAGCAACGTGTTTTAATCGATATAGTGTGCTTGTTTTGTTGTGTAGATAATTTGTATGGCTATTCTAACTTTGATCATCATCGAAGTGAAGTCAAAGGTAACATAATAATAATATTTTTTATTATTAAAATTATGATTACATATTGTCATTACATATTTCGATTACATTTGATTACACATGATACATACATTACATACATACATACGAGGGGTTTGAAAAGTTCTCGGCCTAGCGCATAGATGGCAACACTATCCGCACGATTTTTTCTACGTTGTACATCTGCCATAAGCATCCATGTGAAATTGCAAGTCATTCTATCAAGCAGTTTGTTTTATACAGCTGTCTGAAGCAAAAGTGTTGTCTATATCCTTTCAAATGGATAAAATTGAGTATCGCATGGTTATAAAATTCTTTGTAAAAGAAGGTTCAACGCCGAAAGAAATTCATTTAAAGTTCATAAAAGTTTATGAACAACAACAAGATTATGCGAAGTGATTCATAATGTGTTAACAAAAGTACATTATGAATGAGGTGGATTAGTAATGTCAAACGGAACCTTTAGAGAATTGTGCTGGGCACTCATATCAGACAGATCTGGAACAGTTGCTTTTAAATTTTTATATCTAGGCAGATCTCTATAATCTTTGGTTTCCTCAATGAACTGGGTGTGTGTGTGTGTGTGTGTGTGTGTGTGTGTGTGTGTGTGTGTGTGTGTGTGTGTGTGTGTGTGTGTGTGTGTGTGTGTGTGTGTGTGTGTGTGTGTGTGTGTGTGTGTGTGTAGGAGTATGGATGCATGCACATAAAATAAAAAAATCTCAGCATATATATTCTCCAAAGGAAAAAAAAAAAAAAAAAAATCAGCTAACGCCTTTTTTTTTTTTTTTTTTTTTTATTCCCGTATACGGGGAGTAGGCGAGGCCATTTAGCCCTATCTAACTTTTGGAGACTGAGTGGGCAGTTCAATCTCCACTGGTACCAATCAGAGATAGATGGCCCAAGGCTATCACTAATTAAGCGGTACTCAGTGAAGAGAGACGGCTCAACATGTGCCGCCATCTCGTGGTCCCTAACCCTAACACAATATATTTAATGTCTGAAATAATGTGGGTTCTACGGTCGATTTTCTTGAGTTTACAGGACGAAAAACCCGAGTTTCCGGGAGGAAAAACCTGCTTGCCCGTGCCAGAGATCGACTAACTAGGGAACCGGTCGAAAAAAGGCTTAGAAAAATTTCCTCTAGTAGCCGACTAGACTCGAAACCAAGTCTTCCTTCGTGCTGCCAAGCGCCATGGTTGGCAAACGCCACATCCACTGAGCTAAATTTCTATGCCCAAATATTGGAACTTCAACAGTTCTTCAGGGTTCATGTAAGATATTATTCGAAATATGTGCACTTCTTGCTCTGAATTGCCTTAACAGTGCCAAAGCATAAACGATAGTGATAATTTGAAACTTTTTTTGGAATTTTGAATTTTTGAAACTTATTTAAATAAACTCGAGAAAATCGACCATAAAATCCATATTATTTAAGACAGTAACACATCCCGTTAGGATTAGGTATCAAGAGATGGCAGTACTTGTTTGACGGCCTCTTCATCGGTGGCAGTCTACAATTAGTGATAGTCATAGGCCAGCTATTTCTGATTACCGGTGGAGACTGAACTGCCCACTCACTCTCCAAAAGCTAGATGGGGTTAATAGGCCTTGCCTACTCCTTATAAGGGAATAAAAAGCATTAGGTTATTATTATTATTATTATTATTATTATTATTATTATTATTATTATTATTATTATTATTATTATTATTATTATTATTATTATTATTATTACAGCTATTCCCCTGTTCTTTAAAAATTCCAGAGCTTTCGAACACCCTAGAAACTGTTTCTCATCTTCTAAATTTGGCATATCAAAAACTTAAATTCTCCAAACATTTCATTCTCTAAAAAAAACAGAAGTTTCCATAATACTAACTTACTCAAGAAAAACGACCATAAAACCCATACTATATCGGACAATAGCATATCCGATTAGGAACCATCATCCGTCAAGATTTATTGGCCAGCATCTTCACTAGATGTTTGTCACTTAAAAATTAGTATTGGGCAAGCTAACTTTGTTTGGTTAATGATGGAGATTGAACTGCTCACTCATCTTCAAAAGATAATTAGGACAATACGGCCTTGTTTACTCCACATAAGGGAATAAAAGATGTTAGCTGATTTTTTCTTTTCTTTTTATCTTTTTAGTGCCAGGTGGAAAATTATTCTCCATACATTTATTGAGAGATAACTGTGCATTATTCATTCTCTATAAGTAACACCTCAATGGATGTGGCGTTTGCATACCACAGTGCTTGGTCACACAAAGGAAGACTTCGTTTCCAGTTTAGTCGGCGACTAGAGGATATTTTTCTAAGCCTTTTTTCGACCGGTTCTCGAGTTAGTCGATCTCTGGCACTGGTTTTTTCCTCGCGGAAACTCGCGTTTTTTCGTCCGGTAAACTCAAGAAAATCAACCGTAGAGACACATTATTTCAGACATTAAATACGACGGTTAGGGTTAGGGACCACGAGATGGCGGCACTTGTTGATCAGTCACTCTTCACTGCGTGCCGCTTAATTAGTGATAGCCTTAGGCCAGTTATCTCTTATTGGGTACCAGTGGGGATTGAACTGCCCACTCAATCTCCAAAAGTTAGATTAGGGCTAAAAACGACCTCGCCTACTCTCTAAAAAAAAAAAAAAAATCAGCTAATGCCTATTTGTTCCCGTAAAGGGAGTAGGCGGGACCATTTACCCTATCTAACTTATATACGGAAATAAAAAGGCGTTAGCTGATTTTTTTAATAAATAAATTAACAAGATATAATTAAATATTTCTCCAGTGAAAAATATTTAATTAATATGGATTAATTACAATTATTTCGATTCAAGTATTAACGATCAACGTCAGTGTGAAACAGTTACAAATGAAAAAAAAAAATAAATAAATGACATTGATGGTATATGGAGAACGATATATTTCCTTATATGCAGTCGATTTATTTATTTTTTTTCAGCCAATTAAAAAACGAAGTTTTTTTAATTGACTGAAGTTGAAGTGTGAGCGTGTGATTACATAATTTTTTTAAAAAAAATGAAGTGTATGTGTTACATGTTATAAAAACATATAATTAGACAATGTAGTTAATAATAATTATATCTCAGATTTTTGCCATGGAGAGTTCATCGTTAAGGTTTAGATTTGTATGACGACGAAGTACATAGGAACTTTCTCTAAAGATTAGCTCATGTTTATTGAAACACCTATGTAATAATTGGCGTCGTTCCTAAAGATCCTGTTGCTAGTTTTTAATAATCCCATAAGCAAAGTGGATATTAGATCCAACATTATTTCAAAGCCGAATGTAGAAACTATGAAAATTTCGTGAGTTGACTAGAAAGCTTGAGGAACTGCATTCCTCGATATCCCCGAATTGACGTAGTGTAGACTACTTAAAAGACATAAGCGCTGCTCGAGCGTATACACATTTGCTCTTTATTAATCCATTTTGATAAAGTTTCACTGTCCTGACAGCTGTTCGGAAAAGGTTGGCTCTCTTCCCAGACCAGGCAATGAATAAGTAAAGGATTCTCTAAAAATTCGGCGATCCCACAGACCAATCTGAACGAGTGACCAAAGGATCGTTCAACTCAGCGATGGTTCTACTCAGTGGTAGGTTGAGCCTATCACTGAGTAGAACCGCTCCTATACCAGGGAAAGGCATTCGTCGACATGGCCTCGATAGAGGCCATGCCGGACAACACCAATCCCCCAGAGACTCAATTGCTCTATGAAAGCAGAAACCTTAAGATAGCAAAAGCTCTCGTTCAGTACTAAGGAACATGAAATGTCAGAGAAATGTATTTTTCGTAAGCGAACTCTCGGTCAGCGCATAAAAGTAATTACTAAAATAAAGAGCCAAAGTTTTCAGTTCGGCAATGCAATATTGCATAAGCAAATTTTGCATCGAGTGGATATTAGATCTAGCATTACTTGAAAGCCGAATATAGAGACTATGAAAGTTTTGTAAGTTGACCGGAGAGCTTACGAGAATACATTCCTCGATCTCCCCGAGTTGCCTTAGTGTGAATTACTTAAAAGACATAGGTGCTGCCCTAATAAGGCAACTCGAGGATGTCGAGGAATGTATTCCCGCAAGCTCTGTAGTCAACTTGCGAAACTTTTATAGTTTCTATATTCAGATTTTAAACAATGCTGGCTCTAATATCTACTTTGTTTATGTAATTTCACATCGCCGCACTGAAGACATTTCAGTTACGTGGGGAACATTTATCTGGACTCTTTCGACGAAAGGTGAGTTAACCGGTCTCATACGGAGGTAGGGTTTTTACACCCGGAAACTCGAGTTTTTCGTCCCCAGAAAAGGCAAACAGGCCCCGTGAACACACACTGATTACAGCCATGAATACGTTCCAGCCAAATGCCGGTCCTGAGCCTGGATAAAATTGAGGGGGTTAAGGAAAGCAATGGCGAACTACCCTGTAAAATTCTCACCAGGAGTACTTTATGGGCAATGCCTACAAAGGAAACGACTGAAAGGGAAAATCAGATCAGACTTCAGGTGTCTGAAAAGCGGCGGAAGTCGTCAAACCAGGACCTGCACCATGCCAAGATTCACGCTGGCCTTACTTTAACCGTGGAGGACCTCACCCTGCCAATTATAAAGGGTTCCCCCTCTACCAAAAACATTGTGTACCAGAAACCAGAGTAGATATCTTCCAACTTGAATTAATCCAATTCCGATAACTCAGGAAAGAAAACAACTCCCAACTACAACCAAAACCTATGCGGTGGTAGTACATTCTAAAAATACACCATCACAGGAACAAACAGGCCCAACCTAACAGCAGAATTAACTCCCTCACTAGCCACGATCCTCCATGAATTCAGCAAAATCAGTATATCACCTATCTCCACAAAGAGATTTTTACAAGAAGCCCACTCCATTCTGACAGCCCTCAGTCATGTATAAAAAAAATTCAAATTGAAGTCACTTCTGATCACTGCCTGGAATGCAAATGGCCTGGTTAACAAGATTCTAGAGCTGCAAGAGTTTTGCACACAGACACAATCCGGATATAATACTGGTCAATGAATCACATCTCAGACCAACTAATTACCCAAGACTCTCCTCAGCTCCATCGATTCCGTTATCATAGCAGGTGATCTAAATGCCAAGCATACTGCTTGAATTAGCTCTAACATCAATAGAAATGGCCATATTCTATTCAACTACACAATACTCAACACAGCTATAGTTGCTGGACCTGCCGAGCCCACCTATCACAGTCCCCTAGACAGCTCGGATGTGTTGGGCATTGTCCTCTTTAAAAACATCAGATTCCAGCAGTTAGAGACGATGAACGAGCTATCGTCAGATCATAACCCCCATCCTGCTCAAACTAGGCACCAAAGATCAACTTTATTCCCTGCACTACTTCATAGCAGGACAAAATAACCAGAATTCTCCCAGAAAGCATCGGCCCCATACCCGTCATCCACAAAAAAAGTAGGAGATAGACGAAGCCATGAATAACTTAACAAACCAAATAAATAAAGCAAATGCATCTGTCACCTAAATTACAGTTATGCACTCGACCGGCCGAATCTCAGAGGATATTAAGGACCTAATAAGATAAAAAAACAAAGCTAGGAAGGTATATCTCAACACAAGAGTTCACAAGACCCCCGCAGGTTAAAACAATCCTGAATAACTTGAACAGTCTGGTCAGAGACGCTGTTCAAAAACATAAAAATCCGGAATGGAAATAAATTAACATCGATCAATCCAGATCATACAGTCTGGGAATTCTTAAGAATCCTTCGTACCAAAACTCAGCCCTATCCTTCATGCAGACTAAGCACGGAATGGCATACACCGATAAGGAAAATGTCGAAGCTCTAGTGAACAGCCTGGAGGAACAGTGCGGCCTTTCATATGATAATATGAAGTGTCTTAAGCATATCTTAAGACAACCAGAGGACAACTCAGACCGCATCAACTCCACTACTCTAGCAGAAATAAACCACATCATTATGCATGTAAATTCCAAAAAAAAAAAAAAAAACTCCAGGTCCAGATGGTATAACAACAAAATCATAACCCTCGAAAGGCCATTTTTGCTAACAGGAAAGCAAGAAAAATAACATTTTAGAATGTTGGAATTAAAGTTTTACTTCAAAAATAAACACAGTATTTTAATTTATATCCCTATACGTCGTTTTGACTTTTTGTAGCATTTTTGGTGTGTGTTGAGAGAGGCGGCAAACTCATGGACCGCCTCAGGCGGCAAAAGCGCTAGCTACACTACTACTCCAACCCTTTCCCATAGCCTGGAAAACTGCTAATATCAGACCTATAAAAGAGCCTGGAAATAATCCCCAACTCTCCCAAAGTTACAGACCCATTAGTTTACTATTCAACCTAGGAAAAATTACTGAAAACGTTATCCTTTCAGAACTAATAGAAACAGTAGAAAAACTCGAAATCATTTCTAATGCATAGTTTGGCTTCTGAAGGGAGTCAAATTAATCGTTTGTGGAGATAGCATGGTACAACAAATACACCGATTAGTAGAACACATCACACATGGATACAACTGGAACGAGCATACCTTTGTGGTATTTTTAGACCTTGCCAAGACATTTGATAAAGTCTAGTATCAAGGATTTCTCTACAAGCTTAAAAAAGTAAACATACTGATAAATCTCATAAGTCTGATAAAAGCATATCTCACTGAAAGATACATGCAGGTGAAAGTCAACGGAATTATATCATCCAGACGCAAAGTTCTAGCTGGTGTTTCACAAGGCTCTTTCAATCTATGTAGCGGACATCCCACAAAACCCAAGGTCAACCATCAGAGCCCTATATGCAGATGACACTGCAATACTGGCAATCCAACGACTGTAAGATAATGTTTCTTCACTGGAGAAGTGTTTCTTGGATTGTAGGATCCAAGTAAATCCCTCAAAAGTTCAGCCATACTTTTCTCCAGGAGAAAAGTCCCCGTCAATGATAACATCCAGCTTTTCGGGGAAAAGATTCCATGGCGGACAGAAACCATATATATTGGAGTACAGTTTGACAAAAAAACTCCGATTTAACAGCCACATCAATTTCATTGGCTATAAGGCACCAAAGTCATAGTGCTCAACTTTAACCCATGATCAACCGTAACAGTAAATTAGACATACAAAACTAATTATTAATATACCTGATAGTGATATGTCCTGTAATTACTTAAGACTCCTCATCATGAAATCGTACCCCGAAATGAACTATTCTGAAACTGCAGAGTATTCGAATGTAAATGCTTACGGATGAGATCAACATCCCATACATCTCCTCTCTTCTTCACGATCTAGCTGAAACGTTTTTCACCAACGCAAGCAAACATCCAAACCCACTAATCAAACAAGCCTCTGCCTTGTTTGATTTAAAGACTCAAATCAGTTCTACTCCAGGTTGAACCCAACTAGTCCTACTACCCCTAAATTGCGAGCGTGAAGCTTCAAACCGCCCCATTCACAAATTTCCTCACTCAGAGAAAGGGGAATATGAAAATCATGTTTGCTTCACCCATCTAGTCAGTAATGTTGTAGTTGTAGCTGTTGTTACTGAACGAGAGTTTCTGCTCTCTTAAGGTTTTTCTTAAGGTGGAATCTCCGGGGATTTGTGTTTTCCAGCATGGCCTCTATTTGGACCGTGTCGGCGGATGCTTTTCCCTGAAATGTGAGCTGTTCTGCTCAGTTGTAGGGTGAGCCTGTCACTGAGTAGAACTACCGCTGAGTTGGACGATAGTTCGGTCACACCGAGGGAGTGGTCGGGGGATTGCATAATTTTTAGAGAAGCTCTCTAGTTACACATTGAGAGCAATTTTATAATCCAGAGATTGGTATTTTCCTGTGTGGTCTCTATCGGAGGCATGTTCCCCTAATTGAGCATTCCTTTTTCTATATTAAAATAGAACCGACTTTATATCTAACATTAAATATTTCAGATTTCACTCCACTGATTTCCTATCAGCCATAAGAGTGAAGCCACATTTGATATATAGCTTCACTCTTTGCAAATGTTCCTTTAGCTAACGCAATAGAATTTTTATCATCTAAATTTCCAACTAATATTCTGGACCCTTTAAGTATGTCATGAATTCTGGATAACTTAGCTGGAATGAAAATCTTTATCAATAAATTAAAAAAAAATATTGATTCATCGAACACCTTTGATATGGATGTTATCTGTGCTGTATGGATGTTGGATTATTTCTTTCCTTGATATCCTTATAAAAAGAGAACTGGATAGCTGGTTATGAACATCTGCTTTTCGCAAACCTTTGTTTTCGATTGTTATATCTATCAGACTTCGGCTCACGATCCCTCACAAAAATATCGCATTATTACATGCCTTCTTTTCAGAGCTTTTATTATGTGTTTTTGTCTGATCTACTTCAGAAAGAAGTTTTTAGAATTAAAGAAACTGCCATTCTCAACCTCACACATACGCTTCAATTTTTATTTATTTTTATTTTTATAATCACACGATCGCAGTTTAATTAATGCTAATGTCTTTTTTTACTTGGTTGTCTCGCTAAAAAGAGCGATGTGTGTAGTACGTTGTACTTATACGGAGTTATTTTCTTTTAAGCTTTCAATGACAATCGTTCCAACACATCAATGAAATGAATGGTGAGAGAGAGAGAGAGAGACAACTGGTGCTCTCTCTTATCCTGAAACTCCAAAGCTAGTATTAATATAGTAATGTATGTGGCAGTAGCTGTTTTAAGTTTTTTTAGCTTTTTTTTTTTTTGAGATACGTGTTTATAAAAATCCAAGTTTCAGGAAGCCAGGAATATAAACCTACTTCTCTGTGCTGAAGATCGATTAACTCGGGAAGCCTGGTAAAGAAATACTCTGGTTTGAGGTTTCAGGGCAGATCGTCCAAGATATTTTGTCCTTTTATAAGTTTGTCCAAGGGAACACTCGTCTGGTCGGACATTCCGTCCAATCTCAATTTGTCCCATCAGAGATTTTTTCCAATCTCAGTTTGTGCTATATATCACTGTCTTATATATTATTAGGTCCAATCTAGATTTTTTTTTCTCAGTGAAAACGCCAGAGTATTTCTGATCACTTGTTTTAATTTCTACAAATTTCTACAAGATATGTATGTGAGCACTTAATTATAACAAATCAAATAAGGAAACGACAGATTAATTCGGAAATGATGTGAAACAGTATGTGAAAACGAGATAATGGATTTTGAAATCTGCGGTGTTTGGAGAATTTAGTCTTTCTCATTGGCTGGGTTCACCTTCAAACGATAAGCGATTGACCACAGGTGTGTGTCGAGTCTGTTTTCAGCTTGTACTAAGGATATTGCTGTACTAGGTAGAAAATGCGTTCTTCTTACGTAGCTACAAGCTATTCACAGAAGCCCTGATGTTTCTTTCACCTCCAAGAAGGCATGTTATATCTTGTTCGTTTTGCCTTTGTTCATTCTTCAAGCAATCGATTGACCTCCAAAATGATAGATGGTAAACAAATCACCATCAACTTTTGGAATTTCTTATGCCAACCTTCTACAAAATTGTTGATCCTCTGTCCCATTGATGACCAAATCATGAACTTTCCATACGTCGGGTGGAAAGCGAGGGTCTCCCCCCCACGCCCTCTAATGAAAACACGTTCAACATACTCAATTATTCCTTTCAGGTGTTCCAAAACACTGTCTGCAGTGTAGTCAAATACCTCGAGTACGTTGTAGATCGGCACGAATGGCAAGCCGAACAGCATTGATGCTTCTTCACGTATAGAGCTTCCTGTAACTTTATACTGCTGTGACAAACCAAAGCTGTTATATGTTGCCAAAAGGCCTGGGAAAAGTGAAATAGACAACACTTTATATTTGCAATAGGAAATATCTCCCATGCAGCATTCATGTTGTAGTCAGTCAGGTGTTTACAACATGCTGGTATATTGCCCGATATGTAGTCTCAGTTTTTGCGGGAGTTAGAGCAGACATCAGAGGCATGACATGTTCTCGAAATATTCCATGCATAGTAAATAACTGAGCAAATTGTGAGGGCGCAGTTTTAAATGTGCCATTGGAGAAGATAATGTCACATGCTCCAAGTAATCTTAGGTTTTCCATTGTGGCAAAAACAAGAAGACGATCCTCGTCCTGTACTCCAGAATCACAAAAAAGAAATCTGTCATGATTTAACATTAGTTGATATTCTTCCGGTATCAACGCCAACCAAACTTGCAGGAGTACGAGGCCTCGCAGTGTTCTGCCATCTGTTGAGTTGCTTCTGTAAACTATTCCTCTCTGTCAACATAAGTAATACTTCATCTTGCTGAACTTGTCATATAACCATATGCATAACGTGTGAGGATGAACCATGCATATTGTCCTGCGCCCTTCTCTTTAGATTATTTTTAACTTTCCTAACCTCTCCATCCATGCCTGATTCATGTTGGTGATCGTTCTTGCCGTCTTTGTACACCAGAATGTTCTCTAAACTGGCAGTTGTGATGTACCTAGCATTGCAACTCTCATGAACCTCACATGGCCAATACCGTCTAGTCTTATTCTTGTTATAAGAGTGAAAATGATAACAATAATTTTGTAGATAAAGCAATGATTTATCCCTGTCACTCATCACAATTTCTGCCATATTAGGCACTGCCAAATGTTAAGGAAAAACATGTTAACGTCAATTGACTATTATTAATGATCACAAGTTACTTATAACTCCTTGGACTAATATGAAGAATTGGACAAATAGCATTGGACGAAATAGAATTGGATCAATAACCTCAAACCAAGGTGCTTTCAGGGCATTTCGTCCAATTATTTTCAATTGGACAAATAGCATTGGACGAAGTATAATTGGAATAGGACGAAATGTCCTACTGGACGTTTAAAGTAATGGACGAAATCGAGACAATGGACGAGATTTTGATTGGACGAAAATAATTGGACGAACTGCCCTGAAACCAATGAAACTGTATCAACCAGATGCAAGATCCTAGCAGGTGTGCCACTGGGCTCACTTCCACCCCCCCTATTTTCTATCTACATAGCTGATATTACTCAAAACCAAAGTTCAACAATCGCTGCATTATATGCAGATGATACTGATTTATTAGCAAGATCTCTCAGCCCCTAACTGGCTATCAGAAGACTCCAAAGCAGTATTCATACACTGGAGAAGTGGCTGATGGACTGGAGGATCAAAGCAAATCCCCAGAAGAGTTCAGCCATACTGTTCTCCAAAAAGAAGTTCCAGACTAAGGAAGACATACACCTGCTAGGAGTCAAGATTCCATGGCAGACTGAAGTCAAATATCTTGGCGTGATGCTTGACAAAAAAAAAAAAACCCTCCAAATCTCCAGACATATAAAACACATAAGCTCGAAGACATCCAAAGTAATTGCGCAACTCTACCTCAGGATCAACAGAAGAACTTGATCCTCGTTACAAACTACTCATATTAAAAACTGCAGAGAATGCAAAA
This sequence comes from Typopeltis vanoorti, assembly GCF_054136105.1. NCBI lineage: Eukaryota > Metazoa > Arthropoda > Arachnida > Uropygi > Thelyphonidae > Typopeltis > Typopeltis vanoorti. The sequence goes on along the minus strand of NC_143549.1, from coordinate 62,976,591 downwards.
GAAATGCCTGAGGATGATCCTGGACGCCCCATGGTGCATTGCAAACTCCCAGATTCACAGAGAAGTCGACATTCCCCATATCATCTCTCCATGATCTAGCAGAAAGGTTCTTCTCCAAGACAAACAATCATCCAAACCTGCTGATCAAGCAAGCTTCAGACTACAATGAAGCAGAATTCTACAAATGCAAAAGATCCAAGTCAGTTCTATGCTCAGCTGAACACAGCTAATCTGACTGCCCTTCCGGGGCGAGCTTAAAGTTCAAAAACTCTCCACTCAAAGAAGTTCCTTCTCAGATAAAGGGGAATATGAAAAGCATATATGCTTCATTCATCAAACCAGTAACGTTCTGTGATGAAATACATCTAGTGTTAATATAAAACATCTACGAGTTAAAACCTGGTTATTCATTATTTATGCTAGATTCATTTATCGGCCTGTTATTATTCAGAGTTTTATTAGCTCTACATACTTGTATTCCTCTTCATTAACAATAACTATACATTAATTTTTATTTTATTTATTTTTTATTGACAATGGCGTATTTTATCATACAAACAAGCAATAGCGATAAGAAATATGACGTTGATGAGTAGTGAATGCCTGTTGTAAATGTCTGAAATTAAGCTGTATTTGATTAGAGTTGTCATGTTTAAATTGCCCGCCAAAAAAGAAAAAAAGGCATGAATGCTTGCCATCTCGGCAATTCTCTCTTCTTCCCTTCCATTTCCTTCCCCCGCCTCCTGCTACCCAAGTCGTTGTGAATGGCTTATGAGTAATATATATAATGAACTAAGTTGGACTTCATGCTTACTATGAGTTTCTGTGTAGAAGACGATTGCCATTTGTGGCGTTTGTTAAATATTTCTTCATTAGAGCGTACCTAGTGATATGTTTTATTTCAAAAGTTCGAGGTATTTTTCGCTGGGAGTTTTCCTTATAACATAACACATATTCATTTGTTATTATTGAGTAGGGAAAACAAGTATTTGTTGTTATTTTTGTTTTACTTAGCTTATGCTTATTTTCCAAAGGTTAAAAAAATATACAGTGCATCCTGTTTAAGAACGATATGTTCATAATTATTCTCTGTTATTGATATGCTTTAATGTTTCCGATTTTATTTCGAAATCCGAAAATTATTGGAACCGGTATTATATGTTGATTAATAACAAAAAAGTGTTGATATTATGTTGATCAGTAAAATGAGGTTTCATTTCAGCGACATATTCCGGGGGAAAAGTTGATTGTTATAAACATAAATGAATCCTGTAGGTTGATCTTTGTTTAATAACAGAATTTTAATGATAAATTATTAGGGTATGACTTGACGTGTAATGTATCTTTCAATCTTTGTCATTATTAGTTTTTAAAGTTGTGTAAAAAATGTTTATCCAAATTAAATGAATGTCAGTGTTTGGGAAAGAAGGACATTTTTAAATCTGCCAAGTTACAAATGAAGCATTCCCCTCACACATGCATACACAACCACCTTAAAATATTACTCTTATCAACAATTTTTATCTTATTTTATTTTAATTTTGGAAAGAATGTAGATATAAACGAACTGTGAGGACAGTAGCCAGTTTTCTGTATTTGAAGGAAATAATTTGTGCCAAAATGAAAATTTTTAATTTTGACACTTTCCCCTTTTAATTAAGAGATTATTGCATTTTTCATTACAGAAAATTGTATTTTTTTTCTATTCAAAACAAAGCATGTACATAAAGAAAGATGAGTGTTTTTTTTTTTTTTTTAAATAAAAACATTATAGGAAAAAGATCAAAAAAGAGAATAGATATCAGCCTTGTCAACTCCAAACCTGTATGTCCTGTTCAGTGCATGGCATAATTTAAATTTTTCTTTGTTTGAAAATGCTTAAACTTTTCTTTTTAGCTGTTTTTGTTTGTTGAAGTTAATCTTTATTAAATCTTCTGAGTGTTGGGTTCCTGTTACTTTCAAGATGGGTAATTTTTTTAAAAAATATATACATAAACCCTTTATATAAGCGGTCACAAAACATATAATACACGAGTATTGAAGAAAAGTGGTTAAGGAGAATGGAACCTTGTTTGTTACTTGAACATCTTTCAGCTGTTCAAGTAACAAACTTGAACATCTTTCAGCTGTTCAAGTAACAAACTTGAACATCTTTCAGCTGTTCAAGTAACAAACTTGAACATCTAACAAAGCAAAAAAAAAACATACAAATCCTTGTTGCCTTTTGGTTGGAAATGTCCAGGTTTTAATCATTATGTACACAGTAATAAGGGCTTTTCATATATGGATGAGTTAGCTGGTCTTTGCATCTTTGTATAGAAGTAGTTTCCCTTTACCACCATGTCATTATATGACTTTGAGTCGCATTTGGGATATGAGAACTCATTTATAAGAGCTTTTCAACTGAAATTATTATTCATTTTTCATATGGAAGTAATAGATTCCCCTCCTGGAAACTTTGTTTTTTTTTCATCCTGCAGGAACACAGAAACTAGCTAGAAAACAGAAACAGTTAACAGACATAATATAGTGATTTCATAGGCTTGGTTACTTTCTATAAATTCTAACCAAATAAACAAAAGTTATTACAAAACATTAATAAATACTAGCATTTCCCAGTATTGAGGAAGCATAACTTAATTATCATGTCAGTATAATTAAGATTAGGTTTATAAAAATAACAGGTTTACTAATTTTTTATTTTATATTAATCTCACTAAAGTTGTGCGAGATATTTATAGCCCATGAGGGAGGGGAAGCTGGTCAATGCATTTGTGGTATGAGATATATCAGAATGTGTCTCATGCCTTCTGTGCAACAAACATCTCTCTCTCTGCTAGTGACTATATTATTAATTGTTTGACAGTTAGCTGGCTGATAACTATCAGCAGCTGATTATTCACCTCATATTATCTTTAACATTTTAAATACTACCTTATGTAGTATTTAAAATGCTTTAAAATTTATCTAAGTCTTTTGCAGAATCTAGATATGCTAATATATATGCATTTCCTTTGTCAATTATACTTCACCTTTCCTTTAAAAAAACATACAAATCCTTGTAAAAAAAAATCTGGCTATTATAAGCCCTATCCTAAATTTAGCTCTCTCCCAAACCTTAACCACTATGCCATATACATAGTCCGTCCTGTAATTTGAAGTATCAGTCTTGTCTTCCCCTCGTTAGTGAAGCAATTTCACCCTTCTTTAGTCTTTTGAACCTTCCTGTTACAAAACTTCTATTTTTCTTGACCTGATTGGCTTAGATTGTTCCTTCTATACTTTTTCTTTCATTGCCTTAAGTCACCTTCCTACTCTTTATATTCTTCATGTAAGTGATTATTATATACCTCTTCGAGATTACCTGCTTAATCTCGCCTGACTTTTGGAATACATTTAGACACTGCTGCTATATATTCTGCGACAGGAATTAGGTGCTTTCCACCTAATTCCTGTTGCTAACTTTACATTTATCTATATATGTCACTGGCATGTGACATATACAAATAAAGAGATATATACAGATATAAAGAGAGAGGATTTGAGGAAGGGTGCATATATGGCATCATTGGATGCCATAAAAGACCGCTTTGCCCTCACTGAGAAACTGCAATTTTGGACCATATGAGTATGTCTGGAGTACCAGCTCCTGTAGTACTTTTGCAAGAATGGTATGTCATTGCTCTCTTGGAATCCCATCCAGGATGAGAGAAATTATGGACTTTACAACCGTGTTATAAATAACTCTTTTAATTTCCCGACGTTTCAATCTTCATATTAAGATCATCATCTGGAGCATATACAAATATACAGTACAAACTGAGGTACATTACATATAGTAAGCTAGAGAAACAATGATTTGATCACAGGTTATTCTATTGGCATGACCTCTAGTGAAAAAAAAAATTACAAATTAATTAATTATTTAGAAACTACATCAAGCTAAATTCTATTTATGATAACATGAGCAAACATTCTTTTTTATAGATCTTATAGATATTAATCAAAGACAACAGACCACAGACATAGTTTTTAGAAAAATGTCTGTAGTGTGTCTTTGATTAACCGTTTTATTTCTAACCCAGCTCTTAGATTCATTTGAACACTGTCTTTTATATAGATAGTTTTAGCAATTTTTTTTATTTATATTTTGACCGACTTTTTTACTTATTCCATATAAATATATTGTATGGAATTATACCATTTATACCAGCTTTACTTTATCATCTGTTTCCAAATTGAATTTGTCTTCACTCAAAATTAGCTGAAATACTTTATATATTCTCTGTTAAAAATGCAGTTTATTTTCTATGTTTCATCCAGTTTTCATAATTGTCTTTTTATTGCTGATTTTCATACCAAATTTTATAATTACTACAGACAACTTCAAGGAGTCCTTAGACTCATCGAGGGAGGCCCTGAACATCATATCAAGAACAACTATTCAGCATTTGCACAGTATCTGTCATACTTTGCTTTGAATTCATTTACAGTCATGGCACCCACACAAACTCTGGCAGCTTATTCCACTCATTCACCACTCTCCAAGTAAAAAACCTAGTTCTAACATCCTTGTTAACTATACTCTTGCTCAGTTCCATGGATGGGCCCCTAGTTCTCCCATCACCAGACTTGTTCTGAAAAATTTCTTCTGAATTAATCTTGTAAAAACCCTTCAGTAATTTGAATGTCTCAATCACGTCACTCCTTTTCCGCCTATCAACCAATTTCTGTAACCCACAGGTCTTCATCCAGTTCTCGTAAAGTTCATTCCATTGACCAACTATTATCTTGGTCATTCGCCTCTGGATCGTTTCTTCCTCATCCCCATCAAGAAGAAACCCAGGAGCCCAGATCTGGGCATAGTAGTCAAGATGGGGTCTTATCAAGGCTCGATAAAGAAGAACTATAACTTGCTTATTTCTGCTCGTCAAAGTATTCTTCAGTAACCAAGTGATCTGATGAGCTGATTTAGCCACTTTTGCTATGTACCCCCCCCCCCCCACCTAAACTTCAACTCCCTATCCACCAACACACCCAAATCTCTCGCTTCGTCAACCTCCTGGAGTACAGTTCCATCAATGTGATAGATATACTGCTGGTAATTTTTTCACCCCAAAATGCATAACCTTACACTTTGCTACATCAAACCGACATCCATTCTCGTTACCCCAGACTACCAATCTGTCGAAATCATCCTGCAAAATTTTGACATCATGTGCATTCACTATTGCTCCACCCAACTTTGCATCATCAGCAAATAAATGAACATTTCCTCTCAGATCCTTTCCTATATCATTAATAAACAAATTAAATAGCAGTAGTCCAAGAACAGAACCCTACGGCACACCACTAGTAACAGGCCTTCTTTTGAACTCCACTCCTGAATAAACTACTCTCTGATATCTCTCCATCAGCCACCCTCCTATCCATCTCACCAACCCTATATCCATCCCCATGTGCTGCAGTTTACTGATTAGAATTCCATGTGGTTTCCTATCAAAGGCCTTAGCAAAAGTCCTAAAGCAGTATCACTGTTCAGTTTAATCCAGTTCAGCTGTCACTGTATTATAAAATATTAGCAAGTTACTGAAGCATGATCTACCCTTCACAAAATCATGCTGTCCTCCATACAGTATCCCATTTTCATCTATCCATTCCTGTATTTTGCTCTTGACTAATATCTCCAAAAGAATGATTCCTGATATGCTGATCAGCCAGTAATTTGCAATAGCAGTCTTGGAACTGCCTTCATGCAATGGAACTATCTTCCCCTCTTTCCACTCCCTCGGGACTAACCCAGAGCTGAGACTTAAATTAAACAATATGTTCAAGGGAACTGACAATTCCTTTGCCGCTTCATGTAAGACTCGAGCTGTATACCATCCAATCCCATGGATGTATTTACATTAAGGTTCTGTAATATACTATTCACCTCCATTTCATTCACTTCAATTCCTGTATCAGCCATTCTTTCTCTCATTCCTGCGATATCACAGCCTGGATGATATACTCTTGCAAAGTGTTCGCTTAGTGATTCTACTGTTTCAACCTATTCAGTTACCTCTTTGCCATTCGCATTCCTTAGAATCATTTTGTCATATATATGTTTTCTTTTACTTGCAGCATACCGAAAGAACTGTTTGGGATTCACTTTAGCTTGCATTCCTAATTTCCTTTCATAATCTGCTTTTGCTTTTCTTACCACATAATTACCCTTCTGGCCTGTGCTTTGTACTGTTCATGTGCCTGCAGGTCACCTTTCTTCTTAAATTTCATCCACAATTGTTTCTTTTTTTGCAGCTCAAGCTTAATGGTGTTATTCATCCATTTAACTCCCACTTGATTTACTCTCCGGACTCTAGGTATGCAGTCAGCCATTACCTCCCTCAAATGCTCCTTAATCACTTACCATGCACTATCAACATCCAGCCTTTGCAGTTTAACATGCCATGGCACTGATCCAAGCAATCTCCTAAGCTCGTCATACTTACCAGCCTGGTAATTCCACATGTACCCCTGTCTTAATTGAAAATTCCACACATTTAGCCACTTCCCAGATCAAGACCTTATGATCACTCTCACCAATTG